>NW_010512676.1:36294-43489 GCF_000687285.1 Phaethon lepturus
TGTTTTTAAATTGATCAGGATAAGCACCAAATTCAAGCATGAAACTCTCATCATAGTGAAACACAAACCATGGATACAAAATACATGGATATTTGGAGAGGTAGCTAGTGATTTGGGAAGCCTCAAATTGCATTCATTGAAAAGAAGAAAACAATGCAGGTCCCCAAAAGTGCTGAGAATCCACACTGAAAAGATCAATGCACATCAAAACATCCCATGGCACCAGCCAATTCTTAGTATCCTGACTATACCTTTCATGTTTAGCTTTATGAATTCTGTGAGGGGTGAATACAAGTATTTACCTGTTGCTTACATGTATTTGTCTGGCACCGTCAACAGAAAACTGCTTCTCAAATATGTAGTAAAATCAGCCATAATACAGTTCCTCCACTTCACAAAGGAGTTACACAAATAAAATCAAGTGATAGCATTCACAGGACTTAAGTTTTTAGAGCCTCTCTTCTTTGTAACTCCATATAAATATTACCATCATACACTTTGCCGACAAACTACAATTATAAGCAAACTTTATGATTATAAACACTTTAATCTCTCTGTGGGTTTTAAAAACAGAAAAAGCTAGCATCCAGTCAAGGAGGTAGGAGAAAGAGGAGAAAGCTGCCAATAGACAGACAGTTCTCAGGACTGCACAGGAGAACATTTATACAATTACATAAAAGTATACATAAAAGTTGGGCTGGTTAGAGTCTGTTTTAGACCTATTATTTAACAAAAGAGACCACAAGATGATGACATTAATCCTGCCCTAGAAGTACCAAGGCAGTACATCTCAGCTTCTCAGTCTACCCAGTGATGGGGGAGATGGACATTTACATTTTCAAAGACCCCCACTAGCCAGATATAGGGGTATAAAAATCAACTCCCAACGAGTCTTTTGCTAACTGTATTCTTTGAGTAACTGAAGGTAAGGGAAAGGCTTCAGACTAATTAATTTCTTTAGACATTGTTCATAAAGCTATCCAAGCAAGCTAACTGATGGGAGATAGGCTTATGCCTCTATCTAGAATGTATCTAATAAATATGTTCATCTTTACATTAAATAAGGACTTGCTCACAAGCTCACCTTTGGGCTGAAACACAAGCAAGAGATTTCAGATCTAAAAAAACCACCGTGACAGAAAATTATGACAGTATTACAATTGCAGCTGCAACAGAAATCACCCCACAACCCACACTGGTGGTTACTATTCACATGCTATAGCATTTAGCTGCTCTGCTCTATTTTAACAGCTATTTAGTCGGGCCAGAACAGGTGAAGAGCTGAGTGAGATCTGCAGCATCAGAGCTAATTCTAAACACAGGTGGTGGGCACGACAGAGAGAGCAGGAAGCCGACAGGAGAATCACTGCTGACATCTATGACAGGAAAGATTGATGGCTTCCCTCTCTAGTTTTCCCCACTGTGTAGGCACGCAGGGGGTGGGGGAAAGGGACGGAGAAGCTGCTGTGCTGGCGACATAACACACCACACAGCCTCCACAGCACCCGTGCTGATTAATGAGACTGGAACGACTCAGGAAACAGCAAAGGATCGTTCACAGACTTTGCTCTTCTTGTTATAATTTTATCTGTGGCGGCTCATTTAGCCCTAGCTGTCCCAAACTGAAGCAAGTTCAAATTTGCCAGAGGAAAAGAAAATGTGAAAGTCAAAGGGAAGAAAGAGCAGCATTAAGCAAACACAGACACGAGTAAAACACACAAATTGGAAAATCTGAAATTTCAAACATGAGGATCTTCCCAACAGGGATCAAAAAACAGAAGAAAAAACCCCAAAACTTGCCTCAACCTCAGAGACAAAGGAAATTCTTTGGCTGACAGAAGTCCCTAACTACTGCATCTTTTGCATCTGTCTATGATTTTTTTATTTCCCCCATTAATACTTTGCAACTTCAAAGCTCTCGTTGCTAAAATGATATGCTCATCTCTTAATCTTGGCTTAGCAAAACCTGTCTTCAGACAGCTATTAAGCAGCAAAATGAAGGGAAACCAGACAAGTGAGATTTTACTAGCTAAAGCATAAATTTTAAAGCCTAATTGGGACAATTTAAGTGTTAATGTTATTAGAGATTGAAAAAAAACCTGAAGGGAAACTTAGAAGCAGCCTATGCTTTCAGACTGCTTTCAGACTACGGACTGCCTCATTTATTGCTTTTTAAGCAAACTTGCTGTAGAAATCTTTAAAACATGTTTATCTTGATCTAGTAATTCAATACATCAAATTCATCTGGTACAAATGCTATTTTATAGTGCTTAATTCTTAAAATTAGGGATTAAGGAGCTAACACTGAATTAGAAAGAAACATATTTAGACGAGAGCAAGTTTTCAGATAAATAGCTTCTGACAAAGGATTAACTCATTACTAAAAAACTGAACTAAACTAAGATTTAAACAGCACTGCCTGGTACCCCTTTCTTGAATGTCAAATGCATTTATATTTAAACTTAAGTAAGATTTTAATATTTATATTTCAAATAAGAAACACATTTAAAGGAGGAATATTTACAGCACATATTAACCCCACCCTATAAATTTCACTCTGCCCTCTAGGGCTAGCAAAAGAATACAGTATAACTGTGTTTGGGTTAGGCTGCCCTCTTACGCTGCCTTGTTAAAGAAGACTGAGCAAATGGATCCTTTAACGTTGTATGCTGTGTTCTGCAAATGTATTCTCTCATTTGCCTTTATGAGCTCCACGTGCCACTCAATGTGCTAGCGACAGCTGTACTGACAGATGCAAGGATTACCTACAGCAGGTCACCGCAGTTCACACCGCCACGCAACAGAAGGTACCTTCAGACCCAAGGCAGCCATGGAACCTTCCCTCCTGTGACCAGTGAAATGGGTTATACAAAGTCTGGCTAGGAGACTTTCAAGCAGCCAGCAGTCTACAAAACAGAAGAGCTGGCTCAAGTACTCTGCAGAGGTCCTAGGACAAGAAGTGCTGATAATATTTGACAGAGCGGGAACGCCTTGTGGAAAGTCAGTGAAGGAACCAAGCGCTGGGTCTGCACGCAGCGAACGGCAGTCACCAATCTTACTCTAAACCATGATGTCTTCCTTAGCAACGCCACAGCCCAACAGTAGGGGTTTTTTTTTGGTGCTGTGCTCCCTACAGTTTTCCACATCAACTGTAAGGACAGCATGCTATAGCATCTGTTCAAAGCTGAGAAATACCCTAAAGAGGTGCAGTTACCGAGCAAGTCCAACTCATGCTGACGCATGCCCTATTTCTGCACCTCCTGGTTTTCAAAGACACACACAGAACTGCAGGTAATGGTTTCAAATGACAGACAGTTTCAAGAGAGGCAGCAGCCTTAACCCTGCTTTAACTAGTCTCAAACCATTTACTTCCCTTTTTTTAAGCTAAGGCATAAAGCTTCTTCAATCAAACCACCCAACCACAGACATTAACTGCAAGACCTTATCCTCGTTTCACGCAGACTCAGTGAAAGGGTAAAGGACTTAATAACACCATGTTCTTACAACTACCACACAAGTAAGGTGCTAAGAGATAAACCAAATTAGTGCCTCACTGACAGGAAGCTGCAGTGGGAGTTAAGCGTGCTAAGACAGCAGCAGGAACATTCTGGCCAGCTGGGCAAGGCATGAAGGTCAGGCCAGGTCAGTATGTGCTGCTTCCAAATTCATTAGATGATGCACACAACGCTCAAAGCTGAAAATGTGATAGTTACAGTACTGCAGGCATTGCTTGGAGAAAGTGGCACAAGGGAAAAGGAGAGGGAGCAGAGAGACAAGGCTTATTACACTGCGGAGAACACCCCTAAGACACAAATCCATAGAAAAACTAGTTTACTGTCCATTGAACAATATGGCTGAAGCAGCAGCAATCAAGCAATTAAAATTTGAGGGCACAGATGCCTTCTGGAAACAGTTCTTCGAAGCACCCACCGGCTCTGCCTTCCCCCTGATGCAGCTGCAGCCGCACGGGCTGGCAGAAAGAACACTGGCCCAGCAGCAGCTGGCCAGGGAGCCAGCAGAGAACCTCATGCTCCACTCCGGGACCCCACCTAAGTGGAGCTATCAGTCTGTATCAGTCAGCTTAACTTCAGCTCTTGGAAAAATACAGGAACAAATAAAAAATGTAAAAGAAATTAGAGCTATAAACAGCAGACAGCAGTATTTCTCAAGAACTAGTGATATCAGATCACTCAACCTATAGCACAAGAGATGCTAGAATGGAGAAGTAGAACTAAAGGTTCATTAAGTTCAATATTATCTCAGTGTCCCACAGGCTAGAGAAATAGCATCTAGAACATAATATATGCTGTGGGTGGAACTGGGCAGAAAAAACCCAAAAAGGCACTTATTGATGGCTTACAGTGGTTGTGGAAAGATATACCAAATGCAGTTTTACAGGATTTTCTCTTGGGTCCAGTATTATTTAATATTTTAATATCTTCATTAGTAATCTGGATGCTGAAATAAAGAGTTCATGAAATCTGCAGATGACACAAAGGTGGAAGGATGATAAGGACTCAAAATTATATTGACAAAGCCAAGAAACTGTCTGAAAAACACGATGCTATTTACCAGGCAAAAGAACACAGATCTACACAGGAAGGACTACTCAACTGCACAAACACAGGAAGGAGAACAGCTGTCCAGGCAACAACTGCAGAACAGCATCTGCGGTTTGTAACATTTTAGAAGGTGAGTATGAAGTAGTATCATGCTGCTGCAAAACCACCACTTTTATAAAATACAGCAAAAGTTGCACAGGAATATATGAATAGGATTAAAATCCAGAAGACACAAAACAATTTACTCATCCTACTCAGGATGAGGATGGCCTCAAGATGGAGCACTGGGACATGTTCTAGGTCCTGTGTTTCAAAACAATGGTAGAAAGAGGCCATAGAAGTACAATCAAGTCCAATGAGAGACCTCAGAAATAAACTGAGGTTTAGTCCAGTGGAAGGAAGACTGTGGAGGGACAAGGTCTTAAACACGGCTTAAATATGTAGTCTTCTACATACGACCTTCGGGACCATGGTTAATAGGGTAAGAAACAATAAGCTTAAGTTGCAGTAAGAAAGATTCAGACCAGATGAAAAAAAAACTTTCCAATGGTAAGAAAAAGAAAGCATTTCAGAAAAGAAAAAGCTAAGAGAGGCTCTTTATTAAAAAAAAACCCAAAACATATGAGATGTGCTTATAAAGATGTAGGGCCAGCCAATTTTTATTTTGGGCTGGGGGAACCACCAGATCACCTCTAGTTGGGTCTCTTCTTGTCCTCTGAGCCTATGATGTTATATAGGCATAATTAAAGTCAAAGTGCAATGACCAAAGAGGATGGAAGAGAAATTTGAGTTCCATTTAGATAGGCTAGATCTCGTGGCATTTCAAGATTCAAGTCTTTCTACCTGCATTTAACGGAATTTAAGAATTGAAGCCTTTTCACAGGTAGCAGCTGATCACTGGCATGCCTTGAAAAACCATTCCATGTTGTCAAGAGATGTGAAATACAAGTTAACATTTAATACTTGTAAACTGGTATATACATACATTCAGAAGTGTACACTGCTTCAATAGAATAAAATTGATAGCAACAAATGAAGAATTAGCACTCATTTTGCTATATGATACAGGCATTACTGTCAAAATGAAAAGTATATCGTATTTCTAAATTATAAATATATGTTATTTGATACATGCAGTGTTGATCTGCTTTTAAGTTAATAGATGAAACCATTTTAAGTACTGAAAACATCACAATCTTAAAGCAAAGCAAAACAAAACAAAAAGCTAAAGAATGCCCCCATAACTGAATATTTCCCTCCCAGAGAAATTAAAGATGTTTTATGCTTTTGATCACAGTAGTATCCAAATCTCTTAAAAAATCTGATCACTCTTGCTCCTTCCCTGACCTCTAGCTGAAAGAGAGTTTATGATATTTTTTATATATTTTGTTCAAGTGAGGAGTCTGCTTGCTACCAAGATTGCCCTATGGGATATAAACCAAGACTATCGACTTACATCTAGAGGGATGTTTTTTAAAAAATATTTTTTGTTTGGAATTACTATGTTCCTTCAGAATATTGTCCTAGAAACTCAAAGAGTAGTTCATTTCCTCTCATTATTTTATTTGGCAATTTCCTGTAGCAAGGAAAAATTGGCTTCATTTCATATGGGGCCAAAATTAACACAGCTGTTCAAAAACTTTCACCTTGTGGTCACTGCCTGAAATTCATCTCAGGTGAAAACAAAAGTTTTAAAACCACCTGATGGCTGTTGAGGTGGCCTTAGGATGTGGAAGTCTCCCTAATGGTGCACACATGCACAAAGAAAATGCTACAGCCGGTCCTCCTTGTCCACGCTTAAGAGAATTCTATAAATTTAAATATTTTAGACATAATAAGCATACTTGTACCAGGGACTTCTACAGAATTTAAAAAACTTTTTCTGGAGACAGACAGTACTCATAGGCTACATTTAAACTGTTTCTATCAGTGCAAGTTGGTCCTGAAATCACCAGACTGGGCTGTTTCCACATAAAGGACAAACAATGGATGAGGAGGACAGAGAGGTTCATTTGTACTCAGGTCTTGCTCTCCATTGAGGATGTAGCCAAGGCATATTCCTGTGTCCAAGAGCACAGAAACTCACCTGGATGCCCTATTTTAGATACAAGCACTGACCCCAAAAAGTAAATGTTCAATAAAAGCTGTATTTTCTTCCCAAGGAATTAAATCCAAGGTTGAGTTGCAGATAAGATGAGTGTAGCATCTGTATTTCCACCGAACAAGCAGACTGAATTTACAACTGATGAAGTTTTCTGTACACAGAGCAAATTCTTTGCTTACATGAGAGGAAGTTCTTGTAAGACTGATATCTAATGTGCACCAGCATCTTCAGTCAGTAGCACAATAAAACACTGCTGTTCCTTGGTCACTAACATCTGAGGAATGTAAAAACAAAAGCAATACAGGCAAGGATTTGTAGCAGTTAACGATTAAGACTTACCATGTTTGAGACCTAAAGTATGTAGAAGTTCATAGAACGTTATCTTTGAGACTAGAATAGCCAGAGCACATGCCACCCAAGTTATAGCAAACTGTCTATTTTTTTTAGACAATTTGCTATATTGTCTAAATATAGCAAATATTGCTATATTTAGACAATAAATATAAATTTATTTATATAAATTTATATT
>NW_010512677.1:0-918 GCF_000687285.1 Phaethon lepturus
CGCCGGAGTTTGTTTTTCAGCTTTTCAGCGTCCCCGGGGGAAAGCGGGGATCGCAGGCACGAGCAAAGCCTCTGGCACACAGGCAAGGTTTGCAGCCTGCTGCGCGCGGCGGGTGTTTTCTGGGGAAACTGGTTGCTTGATTGTTGGTGGGGTTTGATGGGGGTTTTTTGGGTGGTGGGGGGTGGTGTCGCTTTTTGCTTTCCGTAGCAAAGCTGCTCTGCCGTCCTCTGCTTCCACGCAAGGAGAATAGAAGCCCAGAGAAATGCATTCACTGAAGCGTCACCCGCTCCGACCCGCGCTGCCCGTTTGCCTGTGCCAGGCCGGAGCCCGGCGAGCCCTTCGGGAGGCGGAGGGCTCACATCAGAAAGGCCCCTTTTCCTCAGACCCTTGACGAGATGGCAAAAACTTGTGATATATGTTGGCATGTCATCAGGTTTGCTTAGCTCTGATCTCTGAAAAGCTGCTCGTTGTTGCCTTCATTTTGATCACAGAATCATACAACGGTTTGGGTGGGAAGGGACCTTCAAGGCCATCTAGTCCAACCCGCTGCCGTGGGCAGGGACATCTTCAGCTAGAGCAGGGTGCTCAGAGCCCCTGACCTGGGATGCTTCCAGGGATGGGGCATCAACCACCTCTCTGGGCAACCTGGGCCAGGGTTTCACTGCCATCATAGTGAAGAATTTCTTCCTTATATCTAGTCTAAATTCACCCTCTTTCAGTTTAAAGCTATTGCCCCTTGTCCTATCGTTACAAGCCCTGGTAAAAAGTCCCTCCCCATCGTTCTCCTCAGCCCCTCTCAGCCCTGGCAGCTGCAGGAAGGTCTCCCCGGAGCCTTCTCTGCTCCAGGCTGAGCCCCCCCCGCGCTCCCAGCCTGTCCTCCCAGCAGAGCTGTTCCAGCCCTCGGAGCGGTGCTGGGGC
>NW_010512677.1:1114-3897 GCF_000687285.1 Phaethon lepturus
CAGTACCCCAAGTCCTTCTTGGCAGGGCTGCTCTCCATCCCTTCATTCCTCAGCCCGTACTGATACCGGGGGTTGTCCTGGCCCAGGTGCAGGACCCTGCACTTGGCCTTGTTGAACCTCATGAGGTTCACATGGGCCAGTTCCTCCAGCTTGTCCAGGTCCCTCTGGATGGCATCCCGTCCCTCAGGCGTGTCGACCACACCACTCAGCTGGGTGTCCTCAGCAAACTTGCTGAGGGTGCACTTGATTTCTGCTAGTACCAAGAAGCATTCCTACAATTGTGCCCAATTAAGCTGTAAGTGGCGATAACTGCTTTGAATCCCCTCTGATGTTTTTCCCTCTGAATTCATTTTCCATGTGCATTTTGATCCGTTGTGTATTTTCACCCAATAGATGGAGCCGTTACAGCTTCGTTATCTCCAGCCGCCTTCGGAGAGTTCCTTTTTTACTGTGGCAAAGCTGCAAATGTGCAGCAAACCCCGAAATCTCGCTCCTGGCCCTGGGGCCACGGGGAAAAATATGTTTGAGGGGCCCCCCGAGCCTGTGTCCCCGTCACCCGTGCTGGAGTTGGTGGCAGCAGGGATTTGCACAAGCACGTCGATGTGGGCTCTGCTTTACTCCCTCAAATAACTTCGATGATTTGCAGTGCCCCTGCTCACGGCGTACTTGTGTCCACACTCTGCAGGAGTTTTACCATTTTTTAGCACGGCTCATAAGTGTCAAATCCTTTTCAAACCCAGAAAGATGGCCGTGACCTTTCTTAAACTGAATGGAGAAGGCCAGAAGTTACTACATTCGTTACAACGTGGTATCTAGTAGCTGCCGCTGAGCCTCTCAGCCTGGTTTCAAAGCGGATCTCGGCTTTTTTCCTGCCGCGTGTTGAAATCAGTGGGAGTTTTTCCCCTTGGCTCACTCACAGGATAATAAACATCCGAACCGCTTCGCCACGAGGCGGTCTGAGATTGTTATACCCACGATATATTGATAGAAACCCGAGGAAATAGAAGTTGCCAGACTATAAACATCCTCAAATACTCCCTCCCCACAAACCTCATCGCTACCTTGCAGCAAAGACGGGCCTGGCCAGTGGCAGGTTCTCTGGGTTGTGCCTGGCTGGAGAAACACAGCGCAGCCCTGGACTTCGTCCACTTGCTTATTTTCAACCTCTTCCCCTTCCCTAAAGAGTTTTTCGCTTTGCTTTTTTTTTTTTTTTTTTTGCGTGGGGGTAGCTTGGCAAAAAGGGGACTGTAAAGGAAAGTTCGCATGGAAAGCTGCTTTTTTCCATTAAATGCACGCACTCCAAATTACCTGCTCAAATCTCCAGCCTGATTTATCACAGGGAAGTAACTTTTCTTAATTTAAAAAAAGAATAGCTGATGGTAAATAGGAGTAAGACCAACTTCATCCTGAGCTGAAATTCAAAAGCTTCCCCATGAAAACTTTATGAAGACAAACCAGACAAAACCTGACCATAAAATTCAAAGCCTGCATCAGCTGGTGTGACATCTCGCCCGGCCGGGCCACCCACCCTTTGGAAACCTGTTTCCATTTTTCAAGTTATTCCAGAAAGCAGCTCCCGTTACCCACTCACCCTGTGCACTTGCTCAGTCAGAGTCCTGGTTAATTCTTTACACAGCCAGAGCAGCTTAAAAGCTTATTTAGCTTAATGCGTGGAAGGAATAATAGAGCTGGAATCAATAAATATTGTGTATTAGTCAACAAGTCACTTTTAAAATTATCCCTGGGGGTGGGTGGGTGAGTTTGCTACTTGTGTTGGAGACCAGAGTTTGGATGGAGAGAAAACTATACGGGAGAAATTCAGTGAATCATTTCGGGTGAATCCTGCCATTCCCCCTGCCCAAGACGTGACCTGCCTTCTCCCGAAAGGTATAGAAAAGACAAATGTTCTGAAGTTTTTCTAAACCAAAAGCATTGCCTTCTTTTGAAACCTCATTTTCACTTCAAACATTGACTCAGGTTAAGCCAAAAATAATTAGATAAAAGCTTTTAAACCCCTGGAAAGTGTATCGTACTACTTTGTTCCAGCTGGACCTTATTATTATTATTATTTAATTCGTCCCGTAAGGGAGCGAAAGGCGTGAAAGCTCAGCCCCCAACACTTTTCCCTCGGACTCTCGGTGTGACTGGCAAGCTGAAAGCCCCACACCCCCATTCACCAGAGCCCTGCAACCCCCAGGGCGAGCGAGATGCTGAGGTAAAAGCTCAGGTCCCTAAATGTGAATTTGGCGAAGACGTTTCTGAGCGTTCGGGCTTGGCTGGCAGGGAAGCGGCATCACTCCGCCCCGTCAACGGGAGTTAGTGCGTCCCAGGGGATCTACGGGATTTATTCCGTTGCTCAGTTCTGCAGAGCAATTCCTGGCGGCGGAGCCGGCAGCAGATTTAGCCCCGCTTCGGCGCCAGGACGAGCTACGGGTCGGTAGCGACACCGCGGGCGGACGCAGGACGCGGATCAGCTTCGCCAGCGCCGCGGTACCGCCTGGTTTGTGGCGGTTCTGGTCCCTTCGAGGAGGCGAGATTCCAGGGATGGGACCAACGGGTGCAGGACTCTGACCAGCACCTTGCAGCGTTGGGCTTTGTGCTGTCAAAACCCCTGAAAAACAAAGAGCTTTATTTTAGCTCTCGGGAGCTCAAGCCAAGGAAGAAAACTGATAAAGTCCTGGCAGGTTGGCGTGTCTTGCAGAAAAAAATGAGCGTTCTCCTCCGTTGTGTTCTGCAAACACCAATCCTTCCGAAATAATTCTCTGCTTTGCCTAACTGCTGCA
>NW_010512677.1:3956-5481 GCF_000687285.1 Phaethon lepturus
GAAGCCACCATGTTATGAGAAAGTCATAAAACACTTGGAAATTGGGGTTTCCATGGAAGCTGCCATCTCAGCCTTCATTCTGTCACTGCTGCCTCAAATCCCACAGCGTGCGACAAACCCGCCCCAGCGCGATCCGAGACCAGCGCAGCTTTGGGAACCTGCAGGGTGCCGCCACCCCACAAACACCACCTTTATTCCAAAGGGGCTTTGTTTTCTTTGGTTTTGTTTTATTTTCCTTGAAAGTAAATTATTGAGCTTCCAGCTGTGAAATTCTCTGAATTAATTGAGGGTCCTCGGAGCAGAACCCTCCTAGGTACAGCCCTGCATTATGTCTGTTACAGGGATTTTTCTGGGTCTGCAGTGTTTTGGGGCTGTGTGTTTTTAATGTAGGGAGGTGAAATACTTGATCCATAATAAAATATTGAAGGCACATAAATAATATCTGAGTAGCCCATTTCTTAATCTGCTGCATGCATTCTGGCATCAGTAAAGTAGTAAAATGGTTTGCATTTTACAACTCTCCTTTCAGATCTAGAAATAGGGAAACTTTTGATATCTCATTTTCCCTGCTTCATGTGTGTATAGAAAAAAAAACAAAAACAAATCTGAGAGAGATCAAACAAATGCCCAAGTGAGTAAAGATGCTGCTGCCGTTTTGGGGATTATGCTGGGACTCTCAGTGTATGAAAAGCAAATAAAAGTGGGGTTTTCTAGGGCTATGCAGGCTGCTAAGGATTAAGTAGAAAGACTTTAGGAAGAGCCACATCTCAGCTGTGACTCCCCGTAGAGGTGTCACATTTGCCTTTACAGCAGCCGGGATGCACATTCGGGGGGTCCCCCATCCCTGCATATTTGAAAGGATTTACTCCTCCTTCATCCCAGTTTTTTGCAGGGGACACTGAGACACGTGGCTGGAAAGGGCTGGTCCGTGGGCTTGAAATACACTGGAAACCAACGGGAGATTTGCAAAGGTCCTGTGCACTGTCACACATGACAGGGCTGTCCCAGGTCCTCTAATTAGCAGAGTCTAGTTAAATTGGGATTTCCTGACACAACCATTATTCACCAACTTTCCTTAAGGGAGCAAAATCGTAACACATACACAAATATATATACCTGTGTATACATATGTATATATATTTTTCTGCTGCAGGTAGAAAAGAGGAATGGTTTTAATCTATTTTAAACTTCTCAGCTGGCATCCTCCCAATTATGTCCCTTCCCCCAAAAAAACCCACCTCCCAATTATGTCCCCTCCCCCCCCCCCCCGCCTTGTTTTCTATTTTGCCAGTGAAGAAAAGAGGAGAGGGAGTGAAACAAATGAAAATACCTCTGGATTTCTCAAGAACTAATTTTAACATGAATTCTTTTGAGCAAATTAAACAGCAAAGCTCTCACAGCCTCTTAATATCAGTAAGCTCCTTTTCTGTTGCACTCAAGAAATCTGTCACGGAGAATGGGGCATCTTGTACCTACCGGTACTGGGACCACCAGGGAGGATGAGGAGAACTCACCTCCTGCTGCC
>NW_010512678.1:0-1758 GCF_000687285.1 Phaethon lepturus
CCTCCCCGCCGGGGGAGGAGTCGCTCCCTCCCCGGGCAGCCAAAACCTGAGGCCGGGCTCTTCTCGCCGGAAAAGGGGGACCGACGATCAATAGGCGTAGGGAGAAGTGAAAAGAAAAGTGACTTAGAAAGGGAAAAAAAACCTCCACGGCTGCTTATTCCTTTGCTGGTGGCGCAGCCGAGCCCTCCCCGCCAGGATTACTACTGAGGCGGCGCGGCAGGGATGACTGTAATGCCGTAGGGTGTGGGAAATAACGAGCACGGGTGCTGGGGAGCTTGCAGCCCAAATCTGAGTCCAGAAGGCATGCAGGAATGAGGGATGGGGCCACGGGACGTTAGGGGTAGGGGTCTGTGTCGCCACTGGCCTGGAGGTAAAGGCCAGTGGAGGTGAATGTCCCTACAGGCATCTGGTTTGGTCTGTAAAAAGCATCCTCAGCCTCCTGGGCACAGGTTTGGGGAATCACTCTTTTAACTCAGGCACGGTGCTCTTAAATAACTGGGACTGACTTTCTACTGCCCAACACACTCCATCATCTTATTGAAATCTAAGTGACCCAAGCACAGGGGAGCTTTATCAGGTCCAAGTGGGCTATTTCTTCCATGGACTTGCCTGTATTTAACCATCGTATTTTACTAGTGACCTGCTCTCACCGAGTTGTGCTGCTTGGCAGCTAGAGATAAAGCTGAAGGATTTGTTTCAAGCAATGATGAATTGTTCGAAAATGTCCCAGATGGGACACTACCTCTTGCAGTCCAGGTTATGGTATTCAAGCTAGGAAAGAGCATAGGAGCTGCTCTTCCCCTTGAGAAGGACAAGCATCCTGTCAAATGTGAGCTGGTTATTAAGAGCTCCAGTTTGTCCTTGCAGAAGGAGAGGGATGAAATATCATGTTCCTGCCCATCCACAATGCACTCCTTAAAAAAAAACCCAGCAAAATATAGCACCTTTCAAAACCACTCAGGTCCCTTGAAAGGATGGGTAGATACAGACTCCCGCAAAAGTTGCATCTAACCACAATGTCTCTGCCCTTGCTTGTGCACAGCCAGCTGCCGCAAATCAGCTGCCTAGCTCTGCCAATATTACCCTCCCTTTCACAGCTCTCTGTAATCCAGGGAGTTCACAGAGTCACAGAATCTTTAAGGTTGAAAAGGACCTTCGAGATCATCAAGTCCAACCATCAACCCAACACCACCATGCCCACTAAACCATGTCCTGAAGTGCCGCGTCTACGCATTTTTTGAATACTTCCAGTGGTGGTGACTCCACCATCTCCCTGGGCAGCCTGTTCCGATGTTTGACCACTCAGTACAGAAATTTTTTCTAATATCTAGTCTAAACCTCCCCTGGCACAACTTGAGGCCATTTCCTCTCATTCTTTGCCAAGGAGAATCTCCAGCCCTTACTGGATGGGGGGGCGGGGGGTGAACATTGTCAGCAAGAATGAGGAAAAGGCTGAGGTACTTAATGCCTTTTTTGCCTCAGTTTTTAATAGCCAGACTAAGTATCCTCTGAGAGGATTCCCTGAGCTGGAAAACAGGGATGGAGAGCAGAATCAACTCCCCATAATCCAGGATGAAGCCATTAAGGACTTGTTATGCCACCTGGACACCCACAAGTCTATGGGGCCTGAGGGGATCCACCCAAAAGTACTGAGGTGATGATCTCTTCTCCCAAGTAACTAGCAGTAGAACAAGAGGAAATGGCCTCAAGTTGCACCAGGGGAGGTTTAGACTGGATATTAGGAAAAATTTCTTCACC
>NW_010512678.1:1808-11146 GCF_000687285.1 Phaethon lepturus
GGAAGTATTCAAAAAACATGTGGATGTGGCACTTCAGGACACGGTTTAGTGGGCATGGTGGTGTTGGGTTAATGGTTGGACTTGATGATCTTAAAGGTCTTTTCCAACCTTAATGATTCTGCGATTCTGTGATTCTATCGCTAGTTACTTGGGAGAAGAGACCAACACCCACCTCAACACAACCCCCTTTCAGGTAGGTGTAGAGAGCAATAAGGCCTCCCCTCAGCATCCTCTTCTCCAGACTAAACAACCCCAGTTCCCTCAACCGCTCCTCATAACACTTGTGCTCCAGACCCCTCATCAGCTTCGTTGCCCTTCTCTGGACACGCTCCAGCACCTCAGCATCCTTCTTGTAGTGAGGGGCCCAAAACTGAACACAGTATTCGAGATGCAGCCTCACCAGTGCTGAGTACAGGGGCACCATCACTTCCCTACTCCTGCTGGCCACACCATTTCAGGGGGCTTTGGTTGGTTTTGGTTTTTTTCCCCTTGTATTTTTTCAGCTTTATTGCTCAGTGCATCTCTTATATAAAATATTAATAAAATTTCTTTCCAAGGTGCTGGGTTCCGTCCGTGACACCCTCCGGCAGCCTGCAAAAATCAGGAGGAGGGAAGTTACACGAGGTTTGGCATCATCAGTGCAACTATTGTGAAGGCTCAGTTAAACCCTCCAGGACATGAACGCAGGCCAGCTTTTGTGGAGGTTGCAATATGTTCCCAGACAACATGATCAGGGGTGATTGATTTCTACATTTACATGTTTGTTTATTATTTATTAGCTCAAGTTGGACAGATAAAATTATGGCTTGAGGCCTTCAGAGATGCGAGACAGACCATTGCTGTCTGCCTATCGTTGTTTAGATCAGAAATGTTTTCCAGATCACTGTGAGGGGAAGAAATTTTTTCTAAGCTCACACAATGTCTTGGCCAGGACTTAACTGCATGTAAAATATTGGAGAATTTTGTAAGGTGGCAACTGAACTCTACAGTGAAAGGAAGAAAATGAAAATCAGAATTGCAAGCATGGTCATCTTATTTCTTAAAATTCATATTTCTTTTGGTGCTTATGCTAAAAAAAAGCCATGTTTTGCTCTGTGCAGCGCCTCATGCGTGTCACCAGTGTAAGATTAACTGTGATGCCTAATTAAAACAGGCAGTCACCAATTAAGATAATAAAAAACTGCTATTTGAAATTCATAAGAGACTGAGAAGTTAAAGAGACACTTATCTTATCCAAGAGCTTAGCAGGCTTTCATTTGCAGATACTTAAGGGAAAAAAAAAAAGGCGAAAACGCACTCTGGAACATAGCCCAGTAAAATCAGAGAGGAGCCTGCGAGCTCCTGTGATGCTTCATTACTGAAGTGCCTGCTGCCAGCCAGCCCGTGTGCTTTTGCACCCCATCTGCCACGTCTTGTACGTACTGAGATCCAGGCTCTGCCACCACCGCTCAGTGCTGACAGCTACCCCTCAGGTGTCCCTGACGGCACGGCTCGGACCACCTGAGCGGTGCAGAACCTGCGCCGGCGCCTGGGTTTTCCTTGGGGCAGGGGAAGCATTTCGCTGACATTCAGTCAAGATTGCTCGCTCTTATCCCCCAGGAGCAATATGCAATACAGTGATAATTTTTTTTTTCTCTAAGGAATTGATAGCAATTCTCCAACCTGAAGTTTATTTCTTTGCCTGCTGTTACTAAGTGAATTAGCTCGGAGGAGAACGTATGTGTGTTCAGGTATATAAACATATGTACAAAGCCGGTGAGCATGTACATGCACGTGAGTGTGGTGGGTTGATCTTGGCCGGCTGCCAGACACCCGCCCAGATGCTTTCTCACTCCTCCTCCTCAGCAGGACAAGGAGAGAAAAGAAGATGAAAAAACCCTCATGGGTGAAGATAAGGACAGTTTAATAAGAAAAGCAAAAGCTGCGTGTGCAAGCAAAGCAAAAAGAGGAATTTATTCACGACTTCCCGTTGGCAGACAGATGTCCAGCCATTCCCTGGGAAGCAGGGTCTCAGCATGCGTAATGGCTTGGTAAGACAAACGCCATAACCATGCACATCCTCACCTTCCTCCTTCTTTCCCTGAGTTTTTATTGCTGAGCATGATGTCATGTGGTAGGGAATATCCTTTTGGTCCGTTGGGATCAGCTGTCCCAGTTGTGTCCCCTCCCAACCTCATGCCCATTCCCAGCCTAGTCATTTTTGGGGATGGGGAGGAGGGGAGGGAGAGAGAGAGAAAGCCTTGACACCGTGCAAGCACTGTTCAACAGTGGTGTGTTACCAACGCTGTTCCAGCCCCGAATGCAAAGCACAGCACCATGCAGGCTGCCAAGGGGAAAAGTTAACTTCATAAAAAAACTTCATCCCAACCAGACTCTGCACAATCTCCACCCCTAATTCCATACCATTTGTGTCATGCTCAGGTCCCATGTTATCTAATACATCTTGGTACCCTCTGACCATCCCATTCTGTATGCTTCTCATTCCTGAAATTCCCTCTTATGAACACTTACCACTTACACTACATACTCGAACTTTCTTTACATCCAACAGTCAGGTTTATACATCCTCGTTAACTACTATACTCTGTTTCTTGACAAATAGAGAGGTATTATTCTCCCATTCCATGGGCCTCCCTGGCAAAGTGTCTGTAAGAACAGCAAATGACTCAGGCCTCATCTGTCAAGGTCATCACTCAGGACAGCAGCATGTGGGACTGTTGGGTGCCAAGATCAGTTTGGGTTGGGTCATCACTGCCCTCACCTGGTTCCTGGTGAAGCTCATTCTCCATCAGTTCTGGCAGTTCCTGCTGCATTACTTCCTACAGCATACAACTCAGTTCACGGTTTATTTTTCCCCCAAGGTTAAATCCCCTTGAGATACACACTGGATCTCCCCATTCTTTCACATTACCCACCAAGCACACCCGGATCCTTGAGCAAAAACAATCCTTTGAGTGGTTTTTTTTCTACCCAGGCAGTGATGTCTTGCCACAATGCAGCAACCCAGATAGGTTTACCTCTGTGCTGTCAGTTGGTCTGCTTCTATTGTTGTAACCAGCCCCACAGGACATTTGCCACCACCCAATGAGTCAGTATAGAGATAGAGTACTAGCCACTTTTCTCTTTCAGTAGTCTCAAGAGCCAGCTGGATGGCTTTCACTTCTGCAAACTGACTTGACTCGCCTTCTCCTTTAACAGCTTCAACAATTTGTCATGTGGGACTCCAGAAAGCAGCTTTCCATTTCTGATGGTTTCTTACAACATGACAGGATCCGTTGGTAAACAGAGCATGCTGCCTTTCACTTTCTGATAACTTGTATGGTGGTGGTTCTTGAGCAGGAGTCACCTCCCTGGGCAATGCTCTGGAATCTCTGCCTTCTGGGCAGTCCATAATCTCTTGCAGGATTCTTGGATGGTTGGGGTTCCCCATTCAAGCCTGTTGCATGATCGACACTACCCACTTACTGCACGTAGCGTCGGCTGCTTCATGTGTAGAGGGGACGCTTCCTTTGAACCTCCTTCCCAGATGACCTGTGCTTCTGTGCCAGCAACTTCTGAAGCAGTTCAAACTCCCTCATATGCTGCTAGTATCTCTTTTGCAGCTGGGGTATAGTGGGCTTCAATCCTCAATACCCCTGGCTCCAAAACCCTAGAGGTCAGCTTCAGGTTTCTCCTGTTGTTTTCTGCCAGAGGTGCCAGGTGAGGCCACGCTCCCTGCCTGCAGTGTAGAGCACATTTTACACAGCTGGTCCTGCACGGACGAGCCCAAGGGCTACTACATGAGCTTTCGCCTGGTTGATCTGCTCGAGAGCCTGTTGTTGCTCGGAGCCCCGCTCAAAATAGTTCTTCTTCTGGGTCACTCAATAAAGAGAGCTCACAAGCTGACTGTAACCCAGAATATGCATTGTGCAGAAACCCACAACATCTAGAAAAGCTTGTTTTTCTTTTTTATTAACTGGTGGGGACATAGTTGTTATCTTACTGATCACACCTGTAGGGATGTGACAACATCCATCCTGCCATTTTATTCCCAAGAACAGGATCTCTTGTGTGGGTCCTTTGACCTTTTTTTAAAATGGTGAAACCAGCTTTCAGAAGGATCTGGATTATCCTTTTCCCTTTCTCAAACCCTTCCTCCGCTGTGTTGCCCCAGACAATGATGCTGATATACTGCAGATGTTCAGGCACTTCGCCCTGTTCCGGTGCAGTCTGGATCAGTCCATGACAAATGGTAGGACTGTGTTTCCACCCCGGTGAGGTCGATTCCAGGTGCATTGGACAACTCTCCACATGAAAGCAAACTATATCTGGGTAGTTGAATCTTGCTGATCACTCCTTGGCTCTCCAGTCGGTGAATCAGATCATGGATGGGAACCAGGGAGTCTTGGTTGGTGTGATATTGCCAGCGGTAGCAATTGGCAGCTGCTGTTCTTTGACATGCAGCAACCCCTCAACACAGGGATCCTCTGAGAGGCTAGGCAAGGTAGGCAGCTGTTTAATCTTCTCTTTATCCATGATGGCTACACTAAAAGCCCATCACTACCCTTTTGAAGTACCCTCTCCTGAGGTAGTCTCTGCCAAGGATACACAGGGCCTCTGGGCTGGTCACAATGGGGTGCTTTTGCCACTTGCACCCTGTTAAGCTCACCTCAGCCTCCAATACAGACAGCTGTTGGGATCCCCCCTGTCACTCCAAAAATCCAGATGGGTTCCTCCCTGCCATACCCTCATGGTATCAGGGTACACTGTGCACCGGTGTCCACCAAAGCTTTATACTTCTGTGGATCCGGTGTGCCAGCCAAAAAGTCTAGACAGTCCAGTAAATCCATCCCTTTCCACCTCCTGGCCAAAGGCAGGGATCCTCCGTTCCCAGTCAGAGACCCCTGCAGTGTCAGACCAAAAGTCCCTTAACCAGAATCAAAGGAAGTACTCTCTTGTATACCTGGGGGATCACTGGTTGCCTTCTACTATCTCAACAGCAGCTGAACTGACAGCTGTTTTGGATGGCCCCTTCTTAGCCGCTGTCTTCCCCCTCAATTTGCGTACATGGGCTTCTAACGTAGAAGTGGGCTTATCATCCCACTTCCTCAGGTACCTCCCAGTCACGTTTCCTGCAGGAACCAGAGTGCCACACAGTGTGCACCTGGGCTCCCTTCCCCTCTGGCCGGGACTCCTGGGTCTGCAGGGCACCCCTGACAGCCAAGGCGCTGGCCGGTGGGGACAAGGAGGGAGACAGGTTTTCTTCAAAATGTTAGTGCCGGTAGGATATTCTCTCTGCAGCTGGTGTATCAAAGTCTGTCTAGTTCATCATCACCAGATGGTTGGAATATGATGCCAGTACACTTTGTACCAGTGTCCTCCACATGGCCCATGTACGCTGGACACCATCTGAATCTCTGGAGGCCTGGTTGTCACCTAGGTCACTGTAGAAGACTTCAGCACTGCTAATTCTCTCAGATATTGGATGCCCTCTTCAGTGGTAGAGGCAGCAATCTGCTTGCTTCGCTGGCAGTAGTAACCTTCCTGCATATCTCAAAGTTTGCACAAGTTTAGGGACCAGGCAGTTTCTGCCTCTTGAGTGATTTTTCTCACTTCTTCCTCCTGCTTTCTTGTTGAAGGGCCAGCTTCCTGATCAGAGCCTCCTCCTCCTGTACTAACTGATGGTATGGACCTGTCAGCCTCTGCATCCAGTGCTTCTTTTTGACTACTGGGGTAATGCCTGTCATTGAGGTCTGGGTCCCTATCTTATCAGTGGTGTTCCCAGATATGGTTTGGGTCCCTGTCTCAATCATGCTCCTCTGCTGGTGCTGAACGGAGGGTCGAGAGGCACGGGGAAAGCCCCAGTACCATGCTAAGAGCCACTGAGTTTCACCAGGGTAGGCATGGCACCCTTCTGTCAAGTAGTGTGCCAATTCAATGGGATTACACACCTGTAGAGGTGTAAGATCCCAGGCTATCAGAGGTGATAACCACCCCAGGCACCTGCCCAAATCCTCCCACACACCCTGCCGCCCAGTGATCAACAGCCTGGAGGCACGTTTCCTTGTCACCTCACCAGAACGAAACCTGGTTCCAGGCAAATGACGAAAAGACGACGATGTTAATCAAGCAGCTTAGATAAGGACGCGTGAGGACCTCAGACACATCCATCCCGGAGGGGAAGAGGGAGGTGCAATCCCTCACCTCTCTGCAGGACAGCCCTCCCAGCACAGGAGCGGTACACGTGCCAGAGCCCGGCGCATGGCCGCTGCTGTTATCAGAACGTTCCCCGGCGCAGCTAAACATAGAGATAAGCGGTGCAGCAAAGAGCAGGAGCTGAAAGCAGCCGCTGACGAGCCCTAGGCTCTGTTATACGGTAAATCAAGCAAGCTCCGTGACCCCTGCAGAAGCTTGCCAACCACCAGCTACCACAGCTATAGTATGCCCCGATCAAAACTGTTGTTATCTTGTGCCCCACGTTGGGCGGCAATAAAAAGGACTGGTGGATTGACCATGGCCGGCTGCCAGACGCCCACCCAGACGCTTTCTCGTTCTTCCTCCTCAGCAGGACAGGGGGAGAAAATAAGACCAAAAAAACCCTCACGGGTCAAGATGAAGACAGTTTAGTAAGAAAAGCAAAGGCTGCGTGCACAAGTGAAGCAAAAAAGAGGAATGCGTCCACGAGTTCCCATTGGCAGGCAGATATCCAGCCAGGCTCCAGGAAGCAGGGTCTCAGCACGCGTAGCGGTGGCGTGGGGAGACAAACGCCGTAATCCTTCTTCCCCTGAGCTTCTATCAAAAAAGGTGTGCAGCCTCTCGTTTGTGCGCTGTTTGCTGTGTGAAGCTCTGTGGAATGGGTCAGAGGGCTGGGAAGTGTGATCTGCTGAGCCCTCGGCAGGGACCCCACAGTGAAGGAGTGTCTTCACGTGCGCAGGCGTGCGTGCGTGCGCTTGTGCAGCCCAGTGGGTCTCTGCTTGGGAAGAGATTTAGCACCAGGGAGCACCTGACTCTTGCGTTGGGCCGCGCGAAAGCTTCGCGCCTGCTGATGGCTGGCAGGCTGCGGTGTGGTGCGGCAGCCTGCGCCTGGGTCGGTTTGTTCGGTCATCCAGTTGCTCTTGAGGGACTCTGCAGGGGTTTATTTCCAAGCCCAGAGTTCACGTCATCCCCAGACGGACGTTTCTGTTCATGTCAGCTGAGGAGGTGGGGGTACGTCATGGGTCATATCCCCAGCTGCTGTCTGTAGGTCGGGCACTGCAAATGCTGTGGATTTGCATATGCCAGGATGGTTCACAGCTGCTCAGGAACTGTATCTTGAAAGGTTTGTACGTGTTGGAAAAGAGGCACATCTGCTTCTGACTGGCAAGAGCTGCTTGATAAAGAGTCCAGGCCCGTGGTCTGGAGGGAAACAGGCATCAGGTGGCACGGGATGAGGCGGTATTTGTCCCTTTAGGCCAAAAAGCACCAGAGGAATTACTGGTGGGTCCTGAGCAGCGAGACAGCAAGAATGCATTCCTTCTGGAAACACTGCTACAGGTGCATAGCACAATGTAGAGCTGAACGTTTGCTGAGCACTCCGTCCAGGTCTCCACAAGGAGAAAACGTCAGTGCTTTCCGTAGGCGGCTACTTAGCAGGGACTGGGGTAGGAGCGGTGTCGGGGTCTGTGCCAGGAGCTCTGCTCTTGGGAAAGCAGCCGAAGGTGCTGGAGATGAATCACCAGCGGCAGCTCTGGGACTGCAGACTGAGTGGGTTTAATGCGGTGTGCAAACAGAACAAGCCTGCTCCCTACACAGGGTTTGGTAATGAGCCCGCAATAATCTGTTTTTCAAGGCACAGGATGCATTTTTCAGGTGGCTGTTGAATGTTTCATTTGTTTTTACACAGCCTGGTCTACATGCAATTTGGGTTTGCGTCTGTGTATTCCATGTCAGATGTGAAGCAGTAGCAAGAATGGGGTGTCTGTCATTTCCAGTGAGCTGTGGGACTGGATTTCCACATGGACAATGTCCCTAGACATGCTTTCAAAGCATCAGGAGCTTAAGTTCTTCTGAAAATTTCCCCGATTTTTTGGAGCCCATTTCCCCGGCTGAGCCCCCGGACGATTGGAAAAATATGAATATTTTGGAAGATTTGCTCCAGAAAATAACTTCTGGTTTTCAGTGGTTTGATTCTGCCACATCCTCTTTCCTCCTGAAAATTGCAGGAAGATTTCCATGAGAAACACAAAACATGAAGCAGAAGTCCAGCATCCTGCCTATTTGTGTGCTAAAGCCTCTGCTTCACTCTCACAGTGTGCTAGAGCTGCACAATTCCTCTCACCTTCCAGCTAAGGCCCCTCATGATAGTGGTGCAAAGCTAAAACATCGAATTCTGGCAAGGAGGTGACAAAATCACTTACTGGGACATCTGCAAAGATGGTTGAATATAGGCAGGGAAATGTATTTTTCCTCCAATCTCATTCAAAGGACAGGCTGAAACAGCTCTGCCGAACGTTTTGGAAGCCTTCAGGTCAGGGCTGAGACATGGCATGGAAACACTTGCAGCTGCAGTTAGAAACCCAGCATCTTAGTGTGGACGGAGTAGGGGACGTGTGGACATGTCAGGGGCGTTGGACTACATGATCTTTAATGGTTCCTTCCAACCCAAACCATTCTGTGAGTCTGTGATCTTAGTGTGGATTGTGCTGAGTGACCCTAAGGGTTGGCTCCTCATTTTATAAGTATGACCAGACTTCGGGGTTTAGCAGAGGAGGGAAATGCAGTCGAGTGTCACTAGTGCAGGGTGTGTGATGTGCAATAGGTTACAGCAGTGTCTTTCTATGGGTCTCTGTGGTGGGACTGCTGTGGCCTGTCCTGCCCTTGAGTGCCTGCAGTGTCAGCTCCTTCTGCCACCCCTCCGCTCCCCTTGCACCCACATGCACACTCAAGGGATGCTGCTGTGGCTCTGAGCAGGGGCCAGAAGCTGGAAGCCCCCGGGGCCTCCCCTGTGCCACCGTGGGCGCAGAGCCAAACTGGAGGGAAGGGCATCTGGAGAAGCCCTGTAGGGAGGTGGAAGGCTTCTTATCAAACCTACAGGGGTGGAAGGCTTATCACACAAAAAGTCAAAAACGTTTCCTTCCAGCTGACACATCCAGGACTGTGTTTTTCCTCAATGTTTGAAAAAACACAGTTGACACTTTCTGCAGCAGCCAGGCACCCTGCAGCGCCCAAGCCCCGGCTGTGCAGACCCATGTGCAGACAGTGGCCACGTGCCAGCCCCAGCGCAGTGGGGAGCAGCAGTCCCTCCAGAGGCCCAGACCCACACCCTTCCTTCATTTCGCTGTCTCTTTTTCTCCAGGGCTGCTGGGTCAAATAATAACCAC
>NW_010512679.1:0-8230 GCF_000687285.1 Phaethon lepturus
CCTTCCTCTCGGAAAAGCTGGAAAGAAACAGATTTCTTCTTTTATTACCTTGGATCTGACTTGTACAGAGAAGGTGCTCCAAGGCCGCCCGTGCCAGGACATTCACAAAGTTTCCCAGCAGAAGAATGAAGCAAAACAAGGGGAAGCTCTTTGATCTTTACGGGCCTGACACTTTGCGCCAAGGAAGCGGCGAGCATGAAGCTGCACTTCCCATCCAGGTTTGCAATCGTTCCTCCGGGCCGTGGCCTCAGACAGTAGCACGGACCCTCTTCCCACCAGTGGAGGGGCCCCGCACACAGCGCGGTGCCAGGGACCAGAGCTCTGGCCCCGACTCGGCCGCTCGCCTCAGCGCTTCGTTGTCATGAGACAGAAGGGATGTCTCCCGGTGAGCCTCTTCCAGGTCTCAGGGTGAAAAGCATGTTTAAGCGTGAGGTTCCCCCATGCGTACGGTGCATCTGTAACAGAGAACACAGGCTGCTCCACCGCCATAAAGCTCTGCAGATGGAGGCTGCCAAATGAACAACAGGTTTTTGCCATTTAGTCCCTTCTGAGCCAGAAGGGACGCTTGGGACCAACTCAAACTGAAACCTGCATTTTGAAGATTTCATAGGGTCAAGGAGGATTTTGGTGCTGCGTTTGTCCAAATCTTCAATGCTTCAAAACCCCATCTCCCCCCGTGATCAGTAGTGGCTAACCTCCAAAGAGGCTGCAATGCCAACCCTGATGGCCTCTTCCAGAGGTGGTGAGTCCTTGGCACAAGGCTGTAAAATGTAATGTGCCTTGGGCTTCTGCAAGTGAGAAGACCGTGGGGAGGCAGGACTGCCACCGTGGCAGGAAATCGGGTCCTTCTTTAGGGTCTGATATCTGTTGCTGCTGCCTCACGTCCGCAGGACTGGCCTGGAAACTGGGTGGTAAATAGACTTGAGTGAGACCTCCAGCACACCCCGCCTCCCGGCATGCTGGGCATAAGGGGGGTCCCCGGAAGAGCAGAGGCAGCAGCAAGCCAGGGCCAAAATAACATCCAGAGCAATACAGGCAGGCCTGAGTTGGTTGGGTTGGCCATGTCACAAGAGCCAGGTCTCAGTTTTGTTGGGACAGTGGTGATTCCCATCCCACCTCGTGACTGAAGCCACAGGGTTGTAGTCCCCTGAGCAAAAGGTACCTTCTTATTCAGCTCCCAGAGGTTATGTGGTGGAAGGATGGTTTTCCTTGCGCTGCTGAAGGAAGAGGAAACACATGAACCTGTTGGAGCAGGTCCAGAGGAGGCCCCAGCAATGCTCCGAGGGCTGGAACAGCTCTGCTGGGAGGACAGGCTGGGAGAGCTGGGGGGGGCTCAGCCTGGAGCAGAGAAGGCTCCGGGGAGACCTTAGTGCAGCTGCCAGGGCTGAGAGGGGCTTAGAGGAAAGATGGGGACAGACTTTTTAGCAGGGCTTGTAGTGACAGGATGGGTAATTCCCATCCCAAGATGGGGTAACGGTTTTGAACTAAACAAGGGTAGATTTAGACTAGATATAAGGAAGAAATGTTTCACAGTGAGGGTGGTGAAGCCCTGTCACAGGTTGCCCAGAGAGGTGGTAGATGCCCCATCCCTGGAAACATCCCAGGTCAGGTTGGACGGGGCTCTGAGCAACCTGCTTGAGTTGAAGATGTCCCTGCTCACTGCAGGGGATTTGGACTTGAAAGGTTGCTTACAACCCAAAGATTCTATGATTCTGTGATTCTATATGGAGTACTCAAATACCACTATGAAGATCCCGTCCATTGCTTGTGTCACTGCATGGGTTAGATCACCCAAAGCAAGCAAGGGCTCCAGTCCAGCAAGCCAGCAGCTCTTCCTGCAGCAGACATGTCCAAAGAGCCTAAACCTTGGCAGATCATATGACACGGGGGCTGCAAGCCCTAGATCCTCTCCAGAAACCACCCCACATGGAGAGCAGGGCTCTGCCGAATGGAGAGGACTCAGCAGCTAGAGCACCAGGGCAAACAGCTTGCTGGAGCCATCCAACAGAGCCTCTGGCTTCTCCTTCTGCTCATGGCATTGCCCTGCTGAGATCTGCCTCACTGGCAGCAGGCTGCACCCACCACCATCAGACTCTCCAGCCTGGAGCGTGCCCCGGCCACATGCCCCCGTGCCACTCCGCACTGTCGCCCCGCTGCCAGTTTTGCTCCAGCCCTGGCTGCATATAGGCTTTCAGGACCTCGTCCCACAGACGGATTTGTTCCTGCCAGCCGAGTTGGACGTTAGCAGACGCCCAGCGCACAAACCGAAGGATTGACGCCCCGCGGGCATGGGGCTGGCAGCGCATGGCACGGCACGCTCCCCTGGGGCTGTGCAAACCCTCCACCAGCCCCTCAACCCTTCTTGGCACATGAAGAGCTCTCATCTTCTCCAGGACACGAAAGGACCGATTCAAAGTTGTACCAAACATGTTCCCACATTGCTGCCCAAGGAAAGGGCCAAAACGCCTGTGCAGCTGAGGCCCTTGGACTCATTGCGCCAGTGGCAGGTGCAGGGAAGACGTGGGCGCCAGTGGCGGCTGCAGAGCAGCCTGTGAGGTGGATGGTCACGCAGGCAGAGCGTGACCAGCAGCAGAGCTCCGAAATCTCAGCTCTTCCCAGCCCTTCCCAGAACGTTGGAGGGAATGTGGGAGCCCCGGCTGGAGGTGAGGGGCGGCTGATGAACGAGGTGATAACACCTTGGCAGATGGCTCCAAAGGCTGCACCGTGCTTGGGGGGTGTAGACAAAACACCGAGGTGAAGCCCAGATGTTTAACTTCAGCATCTGGATGTGATTCCTAAACAGAGACGCTCACATCTGACCATTCTGCCTGAAAATAAATGGTTTGTTTGCCCTCCCCCGTAGCCCATCCCAGTATTTTCTGGGTCTCTCCTAAACACATGGCAGCTGCTCCCTCCTGGCTGGGACCAGCCGTGTCAGACCAGCGCCGCGGGCATTGCCGCAGGCACAGCACCAGCTGTGGGTGCCTGGGACATGGCATCAGGGGTGCGGGGCAGGGTGCAGCTCAGAACAGTGCCGCAAGCCCAGCGGGGAGGAAAACACCCTTCTGCACTGCATCCGCCCTGTTTTGAGCTCCTGCCCAGCATATTTTACAGCAGGACACCAACCCTGGATGCCCACCCTGACCAAGAGGCTCATGGCCTCCACCTGCCAGCTGTCTGCTCCCACCCAAAATTCCTGTGGGAGTGGAAATGGGGCTATGGAGAGGGACTGGTCTGCAACCATGTCCCATCTTCATCCCATGCAATCCCCTCCTGAGACCCACCAGAGCAGCCCAGCTGCCTGAGCATGCCCTCAGTTCACCCAGGCACCCTTGGACTTGGCACAACCTCGGTCTCATTTCACCGCGGCAGCATCCCTTCGCCAGCAGCAGGGACCGGCAGCGGGGGCTTCGTCAGGGCCCGGCAGCGGGTGCTTCGTAAGCCAAGAAGGGACAAACCTGCTCAATGCCTTGGGAGCGCTGGAAGAGCCTGCTTGGGGAGCAGGGTCGCCAGGACATGTTGAAGCCAGGCAGTCCCCTTCGGAGAAGATATCTGATCTTGGATCAGAGGCACCACGCGTCGGAGAATCCACCATGCTCCTAGTAAGTGGAAATTGTAGGCGCTGGGTGGTGCTGAAGCTGACAATGAAGATAGTGATTAGTGATGACGGGCAGTAGCAATTAAGGCTACTCTGCCTAATGGCCAAGTCTGAGGGTAGTGCGTGTGACTGATGGTGACAAGCGGTGGCAGCTGGAGGAGGCCACAGTGACCACAGAGATGTAAGACAATGCTGGTGGCAGACAGAGCAAATGAGTGGTGACACAGTAATCTGTTACTCGGGTTATTTGTAATCCTGCAGACACATCTGGCACCGAGTGCGATGCGGTCCCGCGCTTTTCCTGAAGCAGCACTGGAGGCGAGACCTCTCTCTGCGGCTTCCTGCGGGCAGTGTGGGATGAGAAGGAGCAGTGGCACGGCCTGGTGTGGAACATCCACAGCCGGTATCTCGGTCCCCACCAGCCCGGCTCCACCAGCGCCCTTTGACTCAGCAAGGGGAGGGCAGAGCCGGAAGGGCGGTGCGGGAGGTGTCAGACCCCACCGGCGCAGTGGGACAAGGAGCCTAAGGTTCCACTGAGCCCTGGCAACCGGCTGCCCACAACCAGCCACCAACCCTGGGACAGCCCCTGCACCAGCCAGTCCCTTGCGGGAGGAGCAGCCCCGTGCAAGCAGTACACAGCTCCACGAGCCACCGGCCGGGGCAGCCGGCCAAGAGGAATGAGCCGGTGCAGCCAGGGTGCTGGCATGGCCAGCCCGTGGGGGTACGGGTGCACTGGGTGCTCCATGGCCACAATGCCGGCATCCCTATCCCCTCCCGCACTGCCTTTAAGCATCAGGCACCAGCAGAGAGGAGGAACAAAGATGCCCCAGGCAGCAGAAACTCCAGCACATCCCAGCGCCGGGGTGGGCAGCACGTGAAAGCCAGGCTGGCCCTGCGGGACCGGGGTGATACTTCACACGGGTGAAAAGGGCAAAACATGTCAGCTCACCGCGATAAGAGCAGTCACATAAAGCAGGCACCGGTCACAGAGCAATATGTTAACTGTCATCGAGTCTGGCAGCATGACAAGGGCCAGCACCTCATGCCCATCAGATTTATTCTCTGCCTGAGGTTAAAGCAGGGCTCTGGTCCAAATGAAGCTGGTGCAGATCAGCTGAAAGCTGCCTGAGCATGACCACAGAGTTACTAGCACTGCTAGGGTGCAAGCAAGCTCCAGGACTGCTGCTAAAGGCTGAAACTCTGCAACCCAAGAACTGCTCATGAGCCTGCCAGTTTGGGGTTAGAAAGGCTGGTTTTGTGGCATCTCCCAAGTATAGGTCCCCTCCCACCGGGAGCAGGATGCTCGTGACCTCCTGCTCGTACCAAGTCACGGTCTCCAGCACCCAACGCCTTCACTCAAGGTCCTTCCCAGCCACGGTGGTGAACACGCTCTGCTCAAATTCCTCCCTCGCAGAGCTGCCCTGCCCTGCCCACTGCACCCACCAGACACTGTCCTCGGCACTTGCTTCTCCAAGGCGATCCAGGGGACGCGGCTGATGGAGCTGGGAGTACCCTGGTGCTCCCATGAGGACGTAGCTGCAGCCCAAGTCGTAAGAGCTCGCAGGCAGCGTGCTGGCAGCCAGGGACTTGGAAAGGAGGCTGGCAGTGGTGGTTCAAGCCCCGAGCCGACCTGGCAGCCCATGCCACGCTCCTGGCAAGAAGCACCAGTGCAGGATGTGGGCACCAGTGGCACCTGCGGCCCCCATAGCACCCTGTCCAGAGGAGCCCCAGGTGCCCTCGTCCCGCGTCCCCACAGGCTCGGGATGCTCTCCACCAGCGATGCTGGGGATGGGCAGCGTGGCACGGTGGCACAGCACTGCTCTCAAGTGGAGCAGGCGTTTTTGGAAGGACGTGCCCTGGAGTGAGGGCACAGTGGGGTGCTCCCTACTCTCACCCACACATACACTGATCTTATCACCAGTCTTGAGACTTGGATGCATTTTTGCCTCAATTTTGAATTTGCTCTGGTTTTAATTTGGGGGGATGATGCTGTACCTAGTGCTGCAGACCTTGATTAGCACGCGCACCGGCACACACACACACACTACATTGCCAGACTCAATCACACATGTTTGCTCAAGACCTCTTGGAAATCTTTGGCTTCAGACCAACTTTTCTTTTCTTACATGCATTTGTTGTAGTCCCATATTTATAGTTTACTTTAAATAAATGGCTCCTTATGTTTCCCGCTTCCTGCTCCTGAGGGGAGGGTCTCGTGGGGTTGCTGTCTGTCGTCTTCTCTCTTTTCTTGACCTTTTGCTATTTTCTTCCTCTTCCATTAAACATTTTTGCGCAGGCCCTACATTTGCCAGATGCCGCTGAGCCTTGTTCCAGGTTCTTTCAGTGGTTCTGGTGAGCAGGACAGTGGTTCAGACTGAAGCAGACAACACAGTGCACCAGCGGGGCAGCTGTGCCACAGGGCCTTCACGGAGCAAAATGCTGGAGGAGCAGGAGGATGAAGATGAGGAGAAGGAGGCAGGGTGGTCTCCGGGACACGGGAGCCAAGCACGGATCCAGGCCAAAGATGCAGACTCGCTCGCTTGCAGGACTGGGATGTGAGGATGCAGCACCCAGACTCATGGCTGTGGCAGGGGAGGGAAGGGGTGGCAAGAGTCCCCATGCCCACTCTCGCTTGCCCCGCTGGGGTTATGAGCGTGGGGCTCCCACCTGCAACCCCCCAGTCCAGGAGGGACCCTTTTCCTGGACCAAGGGTGCAGTGCCAGGTGGTGGAGCCTCAGGAAGGTCTCTGCTCCCTGAGCAGGCTGCTCCCAGGCTGCTCCAGTCAAGGTTTGAGTATCAATCTCCAAGGACAGAGATTCCCAGCCCTCTCCAAGCCTCTATTCCACTATTTGAGCACCCTCACGATGGCCTCATGCTTTGTCCTTGCATTTACAGGGAATTTCCCTTGTTCTAGCTCCTGCTGCTGCCTCACTGTCTCTCTGTGCACCTTCGCGAAGCCCCGGCTGCATCTTCCCTGCATCCTCCCATTTAATCTTGGACAACCAAATGACCTGTGCCCTACAGCAAAAGGAGCACGAGTCCTTGATGTAGGATGGAAACCTCCCACGGACCTCAGCCGCTCGGCAAGGGCAGGTGTGGGGGAGCCAGAGGGGGGGATGCAGGAGACCCCCGGGAGAGGAGCGATCCCCAGGCAGCTCCCTGTGGCCTTGCTGCATCTTGAGGCACAAGATGCAGGGATGTTGCTAGATCATCCCTGCAGACAGCAGGAGGACGGAGGGATTAAATCAATGTTTGCATGGCCTTTCCCATCCAGCAGCCTCTTGGCAGCTCTCTCCATCGCTGGGGCCGATAAGCCCCATTTGTTTTGGAAGAGCTGTTTGTTTTCTAACCTTCTGCTGTGAAGGGAACACTTTCACTGCAAAGATTATCCTCCCTTCTTGTTTCATGGCCCTAGGGCTCCGTTTGGCCCTGTCTCCCCAGGGGTAGCCCACCTGCACAAGCTCACACCCAGCCCGCTTTGTAAATGTGAGTAGGATCCCATACTCCCTGTTTACACACTGGCCTGCACGCTGCCTATCCAGACACATACGTGCAGGCTCAGACGCCGCCACCCGCACGCGTGCATGCCGGCTCACAAGTGTGCAAGCTCACACGCCAGCCTTCTGCACGAGCGCGCCAGCTCACACCCTGCCCCTCTGCATACACACGTGCCGGCTCACACCCTGCCCCTCTGCACGCGTGTGTGCAAGCTTACCCGCTGCACCTTTGCAGGCAGCTACCATCGCGCCGGGGCGGCAGCCTTGGTGCACGGAGGAGCCCAGGCAAGCCAGAGGAGCGCTGGTCGCATGCCGGTCCCTCTCCCAGCCTGCCGGCTGGCCCAAGCACCATGCCAGGCAGGACTGGCTCCGCAGTGGTTTTAATGGCACAGTGGTGCCCAGCACAGCTCCGGCCGCAGGCAGGGCTGTGCCGGCAGCGGGGCTGAGCACCCTCGGGGAGAGGCTGAAGACCCTCTCCACGCCAGGCCCAGAGGGGATGGCACCCACTGCCCTCGCCCAAGCAGCAGCATCCCACTGCCTCCCCGGCTCCCAGGAAACACCTTGTGGAAAAAACAGAATCAGAGAACAGTCTGGGTTGGAAAGGACCTTTCAAGGGCATCCAGTCCAACCCCCTGCAGTGAGCAGGGACGTCTTCAACTAAAGCAGGTTGCTCAGAGCCCCGTCCAGCCTGACCTGGGATGTGTCCAGGGATGGGGCATTGACCACCTGGTCAAACTGGGCCAGGGCTTCACCACCCTCATCATTAAAAAAATTTTCCCTTACATCTAGTATAAATATACCCTCATTTAGTTTAAAACCATTACCCCATGTCCTGTCGCTACAGGCCCTGCTAAAAAGTTCTGTCCCCATCTTTCTCCTAAGCCCCTTTAAGTCCTGTCAGGCTGCAGTAAGGTCTCACTGGAGCCTTCTCTGCTCCAGGCTGAACAACCCCAATTCTCTCAGCCTGTTCTCACAGCAGAGGGGTTCCATCCCTCTGATCATTTTTGATCCCAAAGGCTTCATCCAAGAGGAAACCTGGATGTAAAGGCAGGAGTAAAGCCTGGCTTCCTCCTCCAGACAGCCCCACAGACACGCTGTCCTATCAGGAAGTGGTCCCAGATGATGGCACCACACA
>NW_010512679.1:8352-8920 GCF_000687285.1 Phaethon lepturus
TTGCTTTCCTATCCTGTTTCTTCCGTTGCCTTGCCTTGCCTTGCCTTGCCGTGCCGTGCCTTGCCTTCCTTTTCGTTTTTATTATTATTATTATTACTATTATTTATCCTTTTCCTTTTCCTTTTCTTCTTCTTTTTCTTTCCTTTCTCTCCCTCCTCTCTGCTCCAGCTGCACACAATCCATGCAAAGAGCATTTGACTTTCACACACCCGTTAATCATTTGCCAGCTCGGCTTGCGAGCGGGGCCTCAGCACATGAGCGCGGCAGCACCGTAGGGCTGGGTGGGGGTTAGGGGTGGGGGGGGGAACACAGCAGGACAAGCCTGAGCCCCCATGCCGGCGGATGCCCCTGCTGTAATGAGCAAAAACCCTCCACAAAAATGCTCCTGCAGATAGCATTACAATGGGCTGAATTAAAACGCCTCCTCAAAATGCTCTCCGCTGGGAGCGGGGCCACCAGCAGCCACTGCCTTGGCAGTGCTGCCTAACCAGCACCCAGCAGGCAGCTCTGCCCACCCTGCCTCTGCTCGGGGCCGGCTCCCCACCCCGGCACCGGCCCGGGTCGCCCG
>NW_010512679.1:9074-12307 GCF_000687285.1 Phaethon lepturus
GCTGAGGGTCCTCCCCGCCCAGCTTATGCTGGAGCAGGCGGGAGGCCCCAGGGATGGACAGCCAGCGGAGAATGCTTCGGACAGCAAACTCCAACCAAAAGTGGAGCACAACAAGGGCCGAACAATATTTTCTAGAGTTTTTCTGGGCAGAGGTCCTGGGGTTCGTGATGGTGGAGGGCAGTGTGGCACCTGGATGGCTGTGGCAGGCAAACCAGCTCCAGCGGCTGCAGGGTTTACAGAAGCTCAAACAAGCATTCAAGTCCCTTTCTCCTGGTCTTCATCGACCCCCTGGTCTTTGCCCAGCCCCTACCCTGCTCCATTAGCACACCCATCCTCGGAAGGGGGCCCTGGGCTGGGATGATGCTATCATCCCACAGTGGGAAGCAGGACCCAGAGAGCCAAAATGCCCTGAGCCCCCCAGGCTACTCACAGCAGGCTGAAGACCATATCTCCTTGGCATGAGCATGAACTCCTTGGCTATCCTCCAGGCCCCAGAGGCCTCGCACAGCCTGGAGGCCCCAAGGAGCTTTGCTCTCCCCAAGAAACCAAGACCCAGCATGGGAGTCCCACGGGAGTGGAGAGCGGGGCCATGGGAGCCAGCTGACAAATGAACTCCCCAGACCTCTGAGCCACCATGCAGTGGGAGGGTCCAGGGCCAGCCATGCTCTCCCACAGCACGCTGACAGCTCTCCAGCCGCTGGGAGAGCAGTTGATGTCCACTGGAGCAAAGCAACACCCCACGGAGCTGCAGGGTCAACGTAACCTCTGGCTGTCCCGGGCAGTCTTGCAGAGACACCACAGAGAGCAGCCACAGTCACCCTCGTGCCCTGGGAAACGTCCCCCGCCTGTGGACCACAGCACCCCCGGTGCAGCCCCAGGGATGATGGCCACGATGCTGCCTGCTGCCCCGGGACTCTGACTCTCCCTGACTTCGACAGCTCCCAGCTCTTTTTCTCCCGGCACAAGGAGCGCTCAGAAAGGGTCCAGGGCATCCAGTTTGGAGGGGAGCTACAGCCAAGCGCCTTGGGCAGGCCACGAAGATGCTGAAGCATTTCAGAGCGCAGGGGCAGGCCAGCGGGACCTGGCAGGCGATGAGACAGGAGGACAATACAACGGCCTGTTTGTGCTCCTGGCTCCCGGCCCCCCCCGCCCTGCCCCATGCCATAGTAAGGCTGGTATTCAGGAATTAATTGATGTAATTAAAGTGTGGCATGACTTTGCCACGGCCTCTGAAGGCAGTGGCGGCGGGCCAGGGTCTGCGGGTGGAGGAGGATCCCCTCGCGTGCTATTCTCCCTATAGAAAAAGAGCAGATCTTGGGCAGATCCAAGGCATGAAATTTGTATAAAGAGATTGTCAGGGAAGCGTAACGGCGCTGGTCTTGCCACCATCAGCAGCTGCAGGGTGATAATTCATCTCAGCAAGCTGCTGCATCCCGTCCCACTGCAGCAGCACCTCTGGCAGGAGACGCCAGACCCAACACTGAACGGTGTCCGGGGATGAGCCAACCCGGGCTGGGCTCCATGGTTGCTCTGCTATGGTTCTGCAGCGTGGATCTTGAGCGCAGACGAGGCTCAGACATGGGGCTGGGGACTGCAGTGGCTGGTTGGGGTCCCCTTGCCTCACCCCAGAGCACTCACTACAGGTCAGGAACGTCTCCATTCTTCTCCTTTCTGCTGCCCCAGCTCTCAGAGCCGGCACCGTGCAAGCAGTGACAGTAACAATATCCCAACAGCGAGAGCACACAGGACGAGCAAACAGAGCCTGGCCCTGATTTCTGACCGCTTGCCCGGGTGGGAATAATTTTCCCACTGGGGTTCCTGTGTCAGAGGGCTGCTGAGCCCGGGGCTAACTGCAGCACGCCAGCTGGAGCCCTCCCAGCTCACTGCCGGCCTGGCAAAGTTGTAAGCAAACCCCCTGGTGCTTTCAGCAGCCGGGGGAGAATGAAGCAGCCTGGCTCGGGGGGAGCAGGATGCCACGAGGGGCTCTGCAGCGAGCTGGTGACAGGGGACGCCTTGCTGTTAATGAGGTGCAGAACAGGATGCAGACATCTGCCCCCTTGGCTCCCCAAGGGCGCTGGCTCTGCAGCTGCCCCAGCAGCTTTCTCTGGGTATTGGAGCAGCGGCAGGCCAACCCTGGCGCGCCGCCTCATCTCCCTCTCCGAGCACCCAGCACGTCCGTGCCTGCCAAAGGGGATGTGGGGTGCAGGTCAGGGCCACAGGAAACCAGCCTGACCCTGCCAGGACCCGCATCTGGTCACTGCAGGATGAGGGAGTCCATCACCATCCCTACAGCACAGTGACAGTATCAGGCCCGACCCCTGTCCCCTGCTTGGATCCCCATGGCTCCTCGCACTGCTCCTCCATCCGCCCTTCTCAGCATGGTCCAGGTGACAGCCCGACCTCCTGGCCAAGAGGAAAGACAAGACAGGAAAGTGGGAAGCAAAGGGGCTCCAGTGTGAGCATCTCCCCAGGGTCTCCATCCCAGCACTGCCACACCCACTGCGGTCTCAGGCAATGAGCTGCGCTTTGGTTTCCCCTGGGAAAGGGAGAAATGAGACGTGTGCCAGCTCATTTCAGACGGCCATGGAGGGGTGATGGTTGTCCCTGTGCCAGAGTAGCATCTCCAACCAGGAAGTCCATCCCACGTGGGTCCCAGGATGGCAGAGCAGGATCACGGAGCAAGCAGAGCATCGACACAGCTGCAGCCGCTGGGCTCACTGGGCTGGGGATGAGCCAGGAGGACAGCACCTTCAGGGACCCTCCCAGCCCCTCATCTGGAGCAGCAGGAGTCACTGGGTTCCCACCACCACTCCACCAGTGTGGAGCAGGAGGGAGAGCAGACGTGAGATCAGCCTCTGGAGCAGTCACTGGAAACCCAAACAGCTGCACCACAGAGCACTCGGGCTCTCCCCATTCCTCCTTTCCAAACCCAGGGGCCACTTCTCCTGCGAGCCACCGCCAAAGCCATGCACCGGCTCCTCTGCCTGCAGAAACCACAGTTCCCACGCCTTGCGCGCTCCATCCTCTCGCGGTCACTTGCCAGACACTGCGGCTTGGCCCATGCCCTGCGGACTGGGCGCGAGTGCGTCTGTGGCCCAGGGTAAACAAACAGCCTTTCCTCCGGGGCTGATGCCTCTTGCCACCGCAGCCGCCTTCGGCTGGCCTGGCTGTGCCGGCAGCATGGCTGAGAGGTTTAGCAAGGTCCACCCCCGTGGTTGCTGTGGGCTTGGCTG
>NW_010512679.1:12433-15585 GCF_000687285.1 Phaethon lepturus
TGCCTGCCACCACGGCTGGCGGAGAGCGGGACTGAAACAACAAACAAACAAGAAACATGCATGGATGGCTTGGCTAGGCCTGCACATTGGAAACAGAGATAAGCTGCTCCAAAAGCCGAATGATTCCGCGATTCTGTGAATCCCAGCGAGGCAGTGGAGCGGGGGGGGAGAGGGCGGCGGAGCTGCCACGTGCTGGCCAGGGAGCAGACAGCCCCGACAGATGCCCGGCGGGAGGGGAAGCACCCCGAGGTGTGAGCGGGAGCACCCAGCTGCGCTGAGGCTTCTGGCTCTGCTGTACAGCGCCCAGCTCCAGCCGCAGGACAGAGGTCAGGCTGGGCTGGAGAGCACAGTCCCGTCACCTTGCACTGCAGCCAGCCCTGCCAGAGGCCATGTGGCCAAGCGCACGTAGTGACGGTGGCGAAACGAAGGCCGGTAAATCATTAAGCTGCTGTGGCTGTGCTGTTAAGATCCCTCAGGCACCTTGACTTGCCTGCCATTGCACGAGGGCTGGAGTCAGGGTCTCCGCACCCGGCTCACCACCCTCTCCACTGCGCAAAGACCCTTGTGCTCTGCCCGGCAGGAGCAGCAGCCTCACTCCTTGGTCTCATAATTTTCTAAACAATCAAACTTGCAAGTGCAGTTTGGAGCAGAGAGTCTGCTTGAAACTGGGACTGGGTTATTCCTGCAGCACCGATTCTTTGGAAACTGCTGAAGCAGGCAAGAGAATAGTTCATGGTCCCCTCGCAATGCACTCGACCTCCCCGGCGGAGCTGGCTGAGTTAGTTTGAGCAGGAGAAGGTTTGTGCTTTATTCTCAGCTCTGCCACTGACTCACTGGGTGGCTTTGAGTGAATCACTTCCCTCTGCATGTGTTTTCGGTTGGGAAGTGCCAGCTGGGGCAGCCGCTGCTCCCCAGGCACCAGCCGGATGTACCTGGCTGTCTGCAGGACGGGCAGCAAAGGCACAACGTGGTGGAGGAGGGCAGCTCTCAGCTCCGTCAGGACCAGCCTCTGCCCTGAGGACGAGGTCATCCCCGTTAACAGGCATGAGGTAAAGCAGGCTGACACCCCGAGCTGTACCCAGCCTGCCTGAAGTACCCTCCACAGGCAGAGTGGGAACAACACCGCCTGTGCCACCGAGGTGGTTTCCTTCATCAATACCCTGAGCCCCCCTCCGCCAGCCCCACATCCTTGGACCCCGTCTTTGCCTCCGACAGCCTCACATGCTCCATCAGCCCAGGGCAGATGGGGCTCCCATACCCCCTCCCCAGTGCCATGTGCCTGATTGGAAAGATCCAGGTCAGACCAGCAGTGGTGTCCCCAGGATTTCAGATGCTTTGGGAAAATGAGGCTTGTTGCTAGAAATAAAACTTTAAATGTTCTGGACCATGATCATGACTCAGTGCTGTTAATGCTATGCAAGCTCTGCCTCTTCTGGGCTTGCACTAGTACAGATGTGCACCAGCCCGGGGCTGCACGTGCAGGCCTGTGAGGTGTTGTGGCACTGGGCTGGGCAACTGCAGCCATCAGGCATTTGGGTAGGGATCGCCAGGTCCTGAAAGAGCTTCCAGAAGTGGCCCCTGGGATGTTATGAGGGGATGAAGTGAAGGTAAGAAATGCAGAAACTGGTGGGGAATGTGGACGGATGTCCCAGGCCAGATGTCTGGGGGAGGTCAGGAGGTGCAGTAGGCAGCGTTGCGGTTGTTTGGAGAAGAACAAGGGTCAGTCCGTGAACACAAACCCCCCTGATGATATTGGCTCACAGTTTTGCTGCACGTGGCATTACCCAGGGACATGATGTTCTCTGCATTTTACCAAAAACTGTGGCAGCGAGAGGCAAGTCAGCTACAGAGGTCAGCAACGACATGAACTCAGAGAGCAAGCTCGGAGCACCCTGCCCAGCACCTCCACCACCCACAGCCTTCCCACAAGGGCACTGTTCCCCTCTGCAGGGCACGTGGGTGCCCTGGGCGTGCAGCCAGGCGCCTTCCCCGCCACAGCCATGGATGAAAAGCCACAGAGACAGAGAGAGGAAAAATACACGCATCGGAACACAGGTGTCTTCCACAGATAATGTGGCTGCTGGGGCCCCAGCAGAGAAACAGAGAGGACAGGGAGGGACCTGCCACAGGGAACAGGCAGCGGTCCCCAGCGACCAGCTTTGACCCCAGGCCTGCGGAGGTTCGAGATCAGCTCTCCCCTGCCACCGACTGTGGTGTGGCCCTGGGAACATCAGTCCCAGGCCCCACAAAGGCACTCCCTAGGAATGCTTGCACGGACCATGGCAGCCGAGCTCCCTGCCAGTGAGTCTGCAGGCAGCGCCCGGCAGGACCAGGTCACAGAAGAGCCAGGTGAAGGCATGAGGGCTCCTCCCAGGCCTCATTGGCCTCCCCTGCCACCTCCAGCTGATCCACTCCTGAGGCCCCAACAGTTTGTTCCCCTCCACCTCCCAGCTGGCTCCGGGCAAGGCAGAGGTGGATGTTTTCTGGGCAGGCAGCGCTGCCCACCTGCCTGCAGCTGGCTCCGGGCCGGGGGAGAGCACCCTCTGGCGCCGGTTCCACCCTCTGCCGCTGCTCCAGCAGGCGCTGCTGCAAATCCAGCACCCATCCTGGAAATGAGAGAAAAGCCAAGGCCCCGGCTTGTCATCGGTTTAATAGGCACAGCAAAAGGAAGTTTATAAATCCGGTTCACTTCTCTAAATGGATTTGCATTTGGCATCTCTTTCAACAAGGGTAATGAAAACAGACTTTGATATCATATGCTATCATTTTACTAATAAAAACAGACCACAGTTGCCAAATACATCTGAGCATCTCAAAAGTGCTCTTTGAATTAAAGAGACATTACCAAATTTGAAGTCCATGTTCTTAGTTTAGAAACTAGACTGCATCAATTAGACATGAGTATACCAGCAGAGACGAAGGATGCAGACCGAGCGCGCCCGGTAACTACACATATCTCTACGTGCACACAGCTGCTTGCACATATACGTGTCTGGCCTCTGCTGTGCTTCTTCAGCGGCAGCATCCCTGGGTGCAGAGTGGACGTCCTGGGCTCGCTCCCTCGCGCACACCTGCGTGGGAGAGCCGGGGTCCCACAGGAACCGGGAGAGCAGCGCTGCAGGAAGCCGCAGCAGCACGGCAGGCTCCCGGCA
>NW_010512679.1:15689-17425 GCF_000687285.1 Phaethon lepturus
AGATCACCTCGGGGATCGGCTGGCCACTGAGGTGAGTTCACGGCACAGAGCTGAGAGCCCTTGGGTTAGAATCAGAGGGGACCTGCACTCGGCTGGGAGCCAGCAGCTTTCCAGCCCTGTAGCATCTTCTCCAGTGTGGCTGCCTGCAGCAAGACACAAGTCCTCACTGGCTGCCTGGTCCAGGGTTCAGCATGCCTGCGGGGTTGTTGATCAGAGTATGGGGGCCCTGCTTTTGGGGGAGAAAGGGGAACCAGCAGCTGGGATGGTTACAAAGCCTGTCCCTGCAGATTTCTGTCTCTGAGTCACTGGCTGATGCTGGCTAACAACACAGGGAGCTACCAAACGAGCAGTTGGCAAAAGAGCTAAGTCTGATTGTTCTTGTCCCTGTCTGCCTAAACCTGTCTGCATACCTTCACGCCATGCTGACACAGTCCCCAAGGCTTGGAAAGGCTCAGAAAGGCTCCCACTTCCCAAAAGTCAGCAGTTCAGAGAGCCACTTTGAGAAGTCGCAGCCGGCACTCAGCACGCAGGAGGATGCAGGGGGACCAGCCGTCACTCCTGCTGGCCACGTCCCCTGGGGAGATGTGCCAGCTTGTCGCTGGAGACACCCAACTCTCTCCACGCTAGGGCTCCCAACCTCAGCTCCTCAGGAAAGGGCCTAAAATTATGAGAGGTGAATCACCCCCTACCTTGTCCCTAGGGCAAAGCTGGTCAGGAATTTTCTGTCATTGTCATTTTCCTAAAGGAAAATCCACTTGTGCCCAGCCGTGCTTCTCAGCTCTGTGACCTTTAAGACTGACTGTCTGCTGGGAAAGCAGGAAACAAACAGATTTGTTTGGTTCAGTTTGATCCGACTCAAAATATTTTTGGTTGTGGTCCTGATCCAAAGTGTTTCATCTCAGATCAGTTCCACATTAATCTGTAATTCCCTGGCAAGCTGCGCTGCCAGCAGCACTGTAGCTGGGATGCTGCTCCCTCCTGGGGCCCCGCTCCTACACCAGAGTGGATCTCTGTGGCTGCTCCGACCAGCCCTGGCCAGGTGTGCCATGAGGGTCGCCCGCAGTTCAGCAGCAGCATTTTTCAGAGGCTGCAGGACCCCATCTGTGAGTGCAGGTCTGTGACAGCCTCCCTCACCACTGTCCCCAAGCAGTTCAGTGCCCGCATCTGTGCGCTGGCTGAGAACTTGACCTATAAAGCATCAGACAGGCCTTTGTGGCTTAGCAGGAGGCTCCTCTGAAGCAGCTCCTCACTGTCTTCTCTGAAACTTTTATTCACTTTTCTCTGCTTTAGGACTGTCCCATTCCTTTCCAGCCCCATGACCAGTGATCCTTGTCTTCTTGACACTGTACCCCTGCCCTGCTCATAATGCCGTGTGTGAGCATGGTAGGAACCCAAGCCCTGTGTGAACAGACAAAAAAGCCTTTGCTGACTCCTGCTGCTGAGCTGGTCTCATTGGTGCAAGTCAGTTAATGTTTCAGGAAGGACACAGAGACGTGGGGGTGGAGGCCAGCGCTGCTGGTAGCAAAGTGAGGGCATCATGTCAGGGACAGCAGCGAACGGGCTACAGACAACCAGCAGCTCCCCCAGGCAAGCCCGGCTCCAGGCAGATGTACTCCCAGTGCCGGAGGTGTTGATGGAGCCGTGGGCCGGCATGGGGGCCTGCTCACAGGCGGCTGTGTCTGAGACAGAGCAGGGTTGCTTTGACCCTGGCAGGCCTCATTGAGAGGGCTTTAAAC
>NW_010512680.1:0-1323 GCF_000687285.1 Phaethon lepturus
GGGGAGGCAGAAGCTGGGATCGGACACCCCCAACAGACCCCCGCTGCATGCTCTGCTTGCAGGATGAGGGCGTGCAGGCCCCGTGGCAGGCAGCCGCGCCTGGCTCCGAGCACTGCCTGCTAACAGCGAGCAGGACAAAAGCAAGTGGGGCATCACAGCCTCTTTGGGAAGCTCACTGCCACCCTGCTCTCTGCAGCCGTTTTCTACCAGGTCCTTTACAAAAAACATACCCCAGAGAACATAACTACCACAGGCAGTAATGCACGTGTTTGGGTGTCGAAGAGCCAATCTGGTGACAGCCGCAGCACACAAGCAGTGATGTGTAAGCCAAATAAGCCAGACGTACCCAAGCAGGGTCAACCTTCCTGCACAAAGCACAGTGAAACACAGATGCAGCACAGTCCACGCTGGCTATGTCATGCACAGCAACACTGGCAGACTTCATGTGCTTGCTCTTCTATGTGTTACATTGCTCTTCTGGGCCACCACTGACAAGGGCAGCCGTGGCGCCTGGTATACGTGGCCAAGGATGTGCAATTTGAAGCTCTAGACAGAGAAGGATGCTCCTGCTCTCAGCCCCACATGCCATTCTCCATGTTTTTGGTAAAACCTGCATCAGCCTTATCTCTTCAGTCTGCTGTCTACAGCTGTATGGTGGAGCTTGCTCACATGCCAGAGTGCACGGCAGTCACGGGAGAAAAGCAGGAGCCACGTGTGTTGCATTTGCTGAGCAGGGTTGGGTCCCTGGAGGGCAGAGAGCAGCAGATGGAAGAATGGCAGTCTCAAAGCTCATGAAAGGTGCAGGAGCTTCCTGCTGCCATCCAGGCCTGTGTGGATAGACGTAAGGCACACAGCTGAGTGTGCAAGCTGGTCCCTAGGATGACAAGGCAGGCTCTGTCTGAAAGCAGAATACCTGCTCTCAAGGCCCTTGAGGCATAGCATGGTGTAGCATGGCTTCAATGGGGTACCAGAACTGGGCCCCAAACAAACTGGCCTCAAGGCTGCTTTTTTTTTTGGAAATTGACCTGAGGTGGTGCCCCACATCTGATTACAGCAGACAGAATGCAGCCTTAGAGAAGCCAGCTTGTCTTGTGTGTACAGTCGGCGATTCCAGCACCAGATTTTGCAGGTGGTTAAAGGAAAATGATGTGAGGGGCGGCCACACTTCAAAGGTAATTGAAGGAAGAGTTGGGGTCATGCTGGGGAGGAGACTCTGGCAAGGACAGCAGTACCCAGGAAACCGCATCGAGTAATGCCATGGAAGTCCAAGGTGACCTAGCTAACAGCACCCAAAACAGCAAATCTGTTCACAGATGTGGCAAA
>NW_010512681.1:0-11720 GCF_000687285.1 Phaethon lepturus
GGGGGCTCGCTCTGATACCCGCCCCGTCGTCGCGTCGGAGGGGACCGGCTTTCTGCCGCGGGAGGTAACGCGGGAAGCCTTGAAGGAGCGGGGCCGATCCGGACGGCTCCGGAACCTGAGCTCCCTTGCGCTTCCACCTTCTCCAAACCGAGTGCCGTGTTGCAAGAGGGCCCCGCACACCACTTGAAAAACCAGTCTTGAGTCTACCTGTGCACACGTAACATGTCCGCCACTCGTGCTGTACGTTTTATGGAGGAACCAGATAGTGTATGTGCAAAAGTCTTGTTCTTTAAACTTAATTTTTCTTCTTGAGCGCGTATGAGTACGCGATAAGTAGTCCATTTTACGTGGTTATTGTAAAAAATAGCACCACAATTGTGTTTCATCACTTGCAGTGCTTCAGCATTTGCAAGTGTTTTACAGCACTTGCAGGAAAACTTTGTGATTTAACACAAATTGCAAAATCTGGAGTACATGAAAAAGTTGGATCCTGTATTATACAACTTTTTTCTTTTTTCTCTTTTCTTGTTTTTTTCATATGCAGAGGTACCATGCAGTTCTCTGTAATGTGTGGGTATCAGGAAACCTGTAGTTGCTTTTCAGTCTTGCCAGCATAAGTGCATGTACATCTGATGACTCCTTCAAATTTTCTTATTTTTTTATCATTTTTTCCAGTGAAATTTCTATTTTTCATTTTCAGATTGAACTCAGAAGAACGTATGATTGGCAAATAGTAAGTATGGTACTCTCTACTGCACTAAATTGTGCTTAGTGGTAGTTTGTCAGTGCTGTGAACAGTAAAATTCTGTCCTTTCACTGACTTCTCTGGTTGTCTCCGGCTGTCTGTCTAACCATCTCATCCTACTATGTAGCAAAATCATTGCTCTTCTGGAAGATGTTCCATTCCACTTCACCAGGACTTCCCTCCTGAATTTGTATGTCTTGGATATTATTAATTCCTTAGGCAGCTGTGGTTTTGCTCCGAACAGAAGTCGTTACGAAGACAATGTCTTTTTGTCTTTTCCCTTTCTTTGAAACGTTTTTCAACCTTTTGCTTTCCTTTTGCCTTTCCAGGTATGCGAGTGTGACATTAACTAGTTGTGCTGTTCTTATACCTGAGCTAGCAGTCTCTGGAGGTAGTCATGTTGTTGCCTTGACATTGCATGGTTCACTACTGTGTCATGACATGGTAATATATTTCTAGATCCAGACTAAAATTCCATGGTGTAAGGATGTGCATGCTTAGGTCAGGGGGTGTTGGCACTACTGTAAACATGTGAAGCCATTCTTTATGGAGTTGAGTTGGTGCATGCATTGTAGCACTGTGGTCTTTGCTTTGGCAGTTTGTGTACTGAATTCTTTCCCCGCATGTGACAGGTTGTATTCTACCCTCTGGCCCTTCAAAGTAACAGGTCCCCTGGATACTTGGCAAATGCACAGACTCTGTTCTGTTCAGGTTGCTTTTCTGTGTGCAATAAACAGTCTTTTTTGTATTAATTTTGAAAAGTCTCTGTTCATTTCCAGTTGTAGCAGCTTTTTGTCATTGTACTTTACAAATCTTACCTCTTCCTGTTAACCATCTGCTCAGTCAGGTCTGGCTACTTTTCGTTGTGTTTCTTTTGTTTCCTCAGTGTGCACTGGCAGCACTGTGCAAAAGGCTTATAATTCTGTTCTTGTCTTTTTCTGACTTAGGTTCAGCTTTCATCTCTTCTATACTCATCCATATTACTTGTTCCTTTGTGCATGTCGTGAGAGCATCTGATGTGCTACCTGAGAAAAACTGTTGTGGATTCATGTGTTTTACAAAGCTTTGCCTTGTTTAATTTTGCCATAGCCTCTGAACAAATATCAAATGGTAGCAAATTTATTTCACTGTGGCCCTACAAAAGAGATTTAATTAGTGACTTGCAGCTTAAGAGAATTTCTGGTCCCTCATACAAGAAAGTAATTGCTGTCATGTTTATGATGACTACAAAGCCATTCAAAATATAAACTCTAACTTTTCCTTGATGGATGAAAATAATAATTGAAATAATTAGTGATGTTTTTGGCCTTGTTGAATCTAAGAATGCTTAAGCCAATGCAATTTGATAATGCCGTGGGAAGAAATAGTCCTGCCCTTCCCAGTGGCCTCCTTCTTGATCTTCCCTTTGTGTCAGCAGATGCATTTGTACAGCTGCGTAAGACTGAGGAGATAAACTAGTTAAAGAAAAATGAGCATTTTTCATCTGGCCCTCTTTTCCAAGTTGAGGACAGGGTGAACTGTTCATGGGGTGCCAGAAGAGGATGTTTTCATTTATTTACTTCAAGATTAGCACCTGTAATCCACTGCTAAAATGCCTTTTATATTAGAATGTAGATTATGTGAGGTTCCCAAGTAGTGTGACAAATTTATTTGGAGAAAAATTAGAATAAATCTATTCACATAGCTTGTTGTGTGTGAGATATGAAAAACAAAATAAGCCTCAAAAACAGACTGCTTTTTTATTTTTCCTGTTTACTCATGTGTATAGACTAAATGTAATAAAAACAAACATGCCTTGAAGCTCCATGTATTCTTTCTATCAAACAAACTGTCCAAACAAATGCCTGAGTAAAGACCGCTGTACAGCAATCTCCAGAACAAAAATTTAGGTTGTGTAGTAGAAGTGCTGCTTTTAGCCTGAGTATTTAAACATGAAAATACACGATGCAGAATTTCAGCTTTTCTGTGTGAGATGTAGTCCCCAATAGTGCAGTAATGCCTGTTTCTATTAAGAATAATGTTTTTTTATTATTTGTTACTGAATTTGCCCAGGTAGATGTCTTACAGGTGGTAGCCAGCTCTCCTCTGACCTTAGCATGTGAACTGTAACTAGGATGTGACTTGGCCTGGTTGTTAGAATATGTCACTATAACTCTGTATGGCTATTTAATCTTTCTTCTCTCTCCTAGGTTGCTCCAAGGCCTGAAAAGTTGACTGGAAACAACACTGGAAACACTAAACAACAAGGGTGGATGTTACAACGCTGTGGTAAGTATGCTATTTTAAAACAGAGGGGAAAGGAACTGATACAGAGTTATGAGTCCAGGAGTGAGTCACTTGGTGATGAATTGTCTGCAGCTTTGTGTGGGAAGATTAAAGCACTGAGAATTTTAAGAGGAGAAAGCGGTAGCTGGTAGCATGTTCTTGCTCATGGTGAAGGAAAGGAATATGCATGCAGAGTATGAGGACAGGTACTTGATGCTTCACATTTTCATCAAGCTGTAAAACACACTAATCCATTTGTCGTTGCCTTGCAGTTGCTAATTATAGCGTTACGTTTTTCATTACTGCTCAAGTGGAAAACTGGGGAGAAGTACCATGTTCTCCATTAATAACATGCAAGTTTAGTGATGAGGTCAAAACTAGAAACTGGTTGTCCTTGACTCCATACTCTACTAACTTTTACTAATGCACTTTATTAGTTTGTAAGAATGTAATGGTAATAGTTTATGTTTGCAAAAAGGAAAGGTTTTAGTCTTATTGCACATTATATCTTACAATGATAGAACTAATCCAAAGTATGTATTTATTTATTTATTCTTTTTTTCCTCCTAAGGTGACTTTCTAGAAGATGACCATAGAGGATCTCCCAGAACCTTCCTTAGAAGGAGATTCCCTCATTGAAAGAGAAGGGTTCTTATTCCCAAACTCTGAAACATCTGTTACTTTTTCTGTTGCTGCAGCACCAATGCCTTCAGACTGTGGTATGTAGTTCTAACAGAAAATGAATTTGTGATCAGCAGAGAATAAATTTAGATAATAAATTTTAAGAAAAGCTATGAACTCTTAATTTATTTCCTCTTTTCAGGAAAAATTTACTACTTGTTAAGTGAATTCCCCATTATTTTTTAAAGGAAATGAAAGATGAAGACCCATGCTTTTTCTATTTTTCTTACTGCATACATTTTAAGTTATAATATCTTGTCCTTCTTACTGTTTCTTCTGTGTGTGTGGTCAGATGTATGTAGGTTTTTTACATATCAATGTAGAACTGGATATTGTGTGAAGATGTAAAATTGCAGTTTAAAATTGCTTATCTACATTAAATGTAGTTAAGCATCTACATCACACTTAAAGCCTCTAGAATTGCGCTTTTTCTTGTGCTTTCTGTGTGCAAACAATACAATACAGGGGGATATTTCTGTTGGAAGTGTAGATGTTTGTGGTGGTAAGGACTGTGAAATGAGTGTTGACAGAAAATTATAGCAAGTATCAGTGATCAACTTTCGAAATAATGCTGAATTATCTTCACATGTATAAATGATAATATTTAAAACGGAATATATATTAAAATGTCACTGCAGGTAAGGATCTTCATAGATAGCTACAATTACAGTGCCTTTGAATATTGCAGTAGATGTTTATAGTATCTATATACCTTAAAAATTACTGTTTCCACCTCTTGTTTTTCCCATGCATTGATTACAGCAATCATCTGTAATGTGCTGTCTTTAACAACCTCAGTGTTCTTGAAACCTATCTGACGAGTTAGCACAGCTTGGAAATGTAACAGTTCCATACAATATATTTTAGTATGTGAACGTGTATCTTTACATGGTTTAACCCTGTTCTCATAACTTGTCCATCCTATTCTACTCTAAATACTGCCATGATTTATTCCATTCTGCTTTCTTATCCCTTAGAAAAATTTTCCATTTGTCCTTCTTTAAACATTGTTGTGTTGTGTTATCTTCTAATAACACTACAATATCACTACTAGCTGTACTACTTGGTCTATGCTTACTCATTGAATAAAAAAATTTCCTTTAATAGGAGGTTGCTGTCATCTGTGTAATGGTAGTATTCCTGAATCTGAGTGTAAAGTAGGTTAAACCACAACAGACATACATTACACAACAGTCATTACATTACGTGCATTTTTTTTTTCTTCATGCAGTGAGCACTGTAATCACTGCATGAGAAAGAGGTGGAGAAAGTACTATTTTAAAGTATCAAGATGACATTGTCATCCTTTCTTGAAACTTTGTGTTGTAGCAGATTTTCTGTAGCATTTCTTTGGTTTGCAAAAACTACAGGTCATCACCTGTTAAGCACTTACGATGGTTGTTATTAATAGTCTCAGGTTTTTACCCTAGCATGCTGATAGTAACAGTCTGTTAACTCTAAGCATTGACTTCTGATATATAATTTGGTTCAGGTTTGTAGCTAGAAAGTTTGCTGGTAGAGTAAGAATCATGCATGTTGTGTAAGATCATTAATCTTGTTGGCTAGTTGTCCGTTTACTTCATAGCTTTCAGGATGAGATCAACTGAGGTCCATGCAGAAGTTAAATATTAGGAGATAAATCAGTAGATCTGTGTCAGTGTGTCGATGTATGGGATGTAGGTAAGAAGCACCCTTTGTGTCGTGCCAGGAGACAAGGGGTTTGCTTTTTTATATGCTAGGTGCAAATAAAAATTCATGCTAAATATCAGTGAAGTTGTCCTCCTTTTTCAGTCTTGTTGAATCAAGGCAATTCTAGTTAGAAGAACTCTAGATAGCCGGGGCATGAGCTCCGTATGTGCTTTTATCTCTTAATCCAATCTAGAAGTGTGGTATGCTCTTTTTGAGGAAAGGTTATGATGATTCATCCAGAGGTAGTTTATACCATGTCATATACCCAAATGTCTAATGCTCTCTTTTACTTAACCTATATGTCCCTTCTGAGAGCCTTGTATCTGCAATAGATGCAAGCTGACATTGTACATTTATTTGACACTTTTTAAAAAGGCAACTCCCTGATAGCTGCAGCAGGGTAAAAGTTCAGTGTTTTCCATGATTCAGTCATTTGCTGGTGACAGTAAATTTTACTTCCATTCCCTCTCCTAATAGCCATTGCTATCCAGATTCTTTCATATAATTTTCCAGAGTTGGAAGAAATTCCACAAATTGTAACATGAAATATCATACTTTAAGGTGGGTTTTACGCCTATACTTTGTGCTGCCTAAAGCAGCATGAGGCTTAAAATCTTAAAAATAGATCTTTTTCTTCTGATCTTGGTTTGGTGGCTTAATTTTTTAAGATGCTTGTTACCTGCAGCTACCACCAGCTGGGACTGACACATTAATGAAATATCTGAAAATAATGGAGGCCATAGAATGCCTTCCTGACTTGTGCATGTGTTTATATTTTGGTATGTTTTATGTAAATTATGATGGAAGAAGAAGGAAAAGACATGTTTTGTAGCTTATGGAAAAATCTTGTATGCATTTCATCACTGAGAGATCAAGAGGCTGGTCTGTGCTTGGGAACACCTCAGAATCAGCAGCCTTTGGCTAGCTTGAAGCAAGCGGAAACCCTTATTAGCGTAATCACTGCATATCTCTGTTAGTCCTTGCCTAAACTTAAAATCAGTCTTGAAGTACCATTGTATTGGTTGCTGTTTCAAAGCTTTTTCAGAAGTATAAGCAAGACCTTAGTATTAAAGGAAAAATCGACCACATGTTAAAGAAAATTTTCTAAATTAATTCAACATTCTGATTTTCCAGTGTGATTAGTAGTGAAGTGACTGACTCTGCTATTCTTTGCCTTTGAGTTTGAAAAACTAGATGCATGTTAAAACTTACGATTGTACCTAATGATTCCTTTTTTTTAAACAGAGTTTTCCTTCTTTGATCCCAATGATGCAGCATGCCAAGAAATACTTTTCAACCCCAAAACATCAGTTTCTGAATTGTTTGCTATCTTAAGGCAGTGGGTTCCACAAGTCCAGCAGAATATCGATATTATTGGGAATGAGGTGAGGCTTAAATGAAGACCCTTGAATGCTTTCAGTGTTGAAGAAATACCACGTTGACAACGAATAAAAACAGTTCATTCAGAAGCAGAACTAATCATAAATGCAGATATAGTTTCTGCCTTTTAAAAGCAGTTACTGATTAGTGCCTTGTATTCTACATGTTGCAAGCTTTCATTTTGAAAGAGAAAAAATGATGGATAAAAATTCAGTACATTTGGATAGATGGTAGAAACAATTTCTCTACTCAAAGCAGTTGTTTAGAGAACCTTTCACTTTGCTGTTTCATTTTCCTGCTTAGCAGTAAACATAAACTCCAAAACGTGAAGTTACAGTGAGGCCTTAAGGGCAGTGTTTCCAAGGCACAAAAAGGAACTGAAATCTCTTTGCAAACTGCAATAGGCTGCTTTCAGAAGACACCTTGTTTCTAGTAATTTCATCCTACTTTCTTATTACTTTTCTGGATTACGGGCTTTTCTAGACAAGTGGGGAAGTACAGTAAAGATTCTTCCTACCGGGGGGCCTTTTGGAGGTGGGGAGGGTATTGTTGAGAGATCAAAGAACAAGAGGAGAGACTTCATAAATGATGTCATTTTCCTATTGTTCAGTTAGCAGTTAACTTTTCAGCACGTGAAAAGTATGTTAGAAGTAATATAAAGAAGCGTTAAAATCTGTAAACAATAAAGGTTAATGATATTCATATAATAGTGTTTATTACATTTGTGGATGTTGCTGAGTTCTGCAGTTAGTCTATTCTGGTAGGCTTCCTTGTTATTAGCCATTGAAATGGATCCAGGAGTCAATATATTTGCAATAATTTACTAAATACTGATGTCAGAGATATGCCAGAACTAAAATGTGCTTGTTTTCCACTTGTCTCTCAGATCATTAAAAGGGGTTGCAATGTGAATGACAGAGATGGACTGACTGATATGACTCTCTTGCATTACACTTGCAAATCAGGGGCTCATGGTATTGGTGAGTAAGGAAACGTCATTATAGATGTAAAAACCTAAATAATTCACAAAGGCTAATCCCACCAAGTGTTACAGAATTTTTCTTTGCCATACATTTTTTTTTTTAGTGCTTGGTTTTGGCTCTTCTAGCAGCCATCAGAAAGGAAGATACAGGACTGTAGTGCAGTTATGGCTGTGGCAGTTGGGAGTAAGTTGAGTTAGTGGTATATAGGTATCATGAACAATAGTATCACCTTAAACATGTATTTAATGGTAGCAAAGGCTCTTTCAGACTGAAGTACAAACTGTGAACTAAGCTATCAACAGTTTTCTTACATCAGTGAAACTAGAACATTTAGGTGACTGGCTGTTTTTTTTTCATTCTGATCATGTCAGAAGAAAACAATAATCATTGTTTACATTATTATGATCATAAGTACTGGAAATAAAAGCATATTTAACTCTGTTTGAACACACTTATTAGCTTTTCTATGTTGTGCTACACTTCTATGTTGACCCGAACCCAATTCTCCTCTGACTTTGAGCTAAGTTTCTGAGTGAGGTCTGGCATAGGTTACCTTTCTGGTGTTTGCCGATCTTTTAACACAAACCGGCATTGTGACACGTACTTTTTTCTTCTGCCAGATACTAAAATCCCTGGTTTTGATGGGTGACACATTATATACATGAGAGATAAACAGGTAGTGTTATTATATACTATAGTAGAGATTTCAGCCCTTTATGATAAAAGGCAAAGATTTCTGCACCCTAATCCTGAAAAAAAGACATAGTAATTGTTCTGTGGTGAGCTTTAAGATTGTAACGTACGTTATGTGTACATGCTAAGCATGTGCAAGTTTTTTGAGGTCAAATAAATTTCTAATGCATATTTTGCAAAATTTACCTTGTAGGTGATGTTGAAACCGCTGTGAAGTTTGCGACGCAGCTTATTGATTTAGGTGCTGATAGCAGTTTACGCAGCCGCTGGACAAATATGAATGCCTTGCATTATGCTGCCTACTTTGATGTTCCAGAACTTATTAGTGTTATTTTGAAAAATGCAAAGCCAAAAGGTACACATTGTTGCTTTTGTTTCATGTGGTTGTCTGTATTTTGTTACTCTGTTGACCCTAAGCTGGTGTTTAGTGGTCTTTAAGTTTGAGGTTTATTTATCTATCCATTATACATAAATAATTTCTAATTTCTTATTCTCTTAGTCAGACTCATTGGTTCATTTTTCTCTTAACCTATTTTTTTGCAGTTTAATGCACTGATTCCATTGCTGGTTCTTAAACTTGAGCTTTGTACAAGATGTTAGGTATCTAATAGAACAGAAAGAAAACGGGTTAATTCCAAGTTGTTGAGGACTAAGAGAATGTATGCAGAAACCAAAGATGTAACTATTCTGGTAAATTTTTAGGGTTTTTAAGATTCGTTAAACATTGAGAAATATGTTTGAAATGCTGGGAGAAGGGTAAAGGAGAAGTGGGCATTTGGCAAAGGCAAGTGGCAAACCAGTGACGGAAGCAACTTTGACATGCTCCTTTTTCCCACTTTTTGGCTATCTAGTAGGTCCTGTGTAAGGAACAGTTTGACTTTAGTGTTTGGCATAAATATATAATACCTTTTGGAATGATAATAAGAAGGATTGGTAATTGGAGCCCTACTTACACTAATGCAAATGGAAATAAAGAAATGATTCTGAACCAGAACCAGTTGTTCTTAATTTGGTCAGGATATCAAAACCAGTAAGCCATTTTAATATTAAAATTGTACAAATGTTAATTTGTTCTGCTGAATATCCTTCTGATTGTGCCATTTTGCAAAATTATTAATGCCCTTTTTTAGCTAGTTGTAGCTAAAGACTCTGTCTCGAAATTCTGAAAAGCTGATAGGTTTTTGGAGTACACAGGGCTTGCTTACCATATCTTGAATCATCATGGAGGTAATTGTTAAACAGCACTGTTATTGGTATGACATGCTTAAGAGGTAACGAGTGTACCTTGGTAACAAAGGCAAAATAAGACACACAGTAGTTAAGTCCCCATCACATTTCAATGGTCTGGTCTCCATAATTTACATCAGCAGATTAGGTCTTCTTTCAGACCTCATTTGCGTTTGGTGTTCTCATATCCTCCTGTCTGGTGCCTAAAGAAGGGGTATGAATTTGCTCATATTTCCAAGGAAACCACTCTGGTTAAATGTCATGGCAGTTGGCAACTCTTAGATAAGCAGATGATTTTTTTTTTATTTCAGAAAATGTATAAAATTATTTGCCTTGTGACATGAAAGTAATGGGTGGTCTGAATTAATAGAAAGAATAATTTTAGCTCCATACTTCATCAGGCAGTTTGCAGAGAAGGGAGGATGTACATAGAAGGCAAGTATGCCTTGGATGGATCCATACTGAACTGGAGACAAAATGGTTGTTCATGTATAAATAACTTTTCAAGACAGTGGTATATGGACTCAGAGACACCCATTGTAAAACAGCCAGTACCACAGATGTTTCCTTTTGATTTACTGCTAAACTATTTCCTTTATGACGTTTTGCAGTTAAATTCTTTATACAGAACACTGCTCAATTGTTAGAACAGAGAGCTAGTTTGTTCTTATATTTTTAGAAGTTTTAAATATGAGAATTGTTAAAGGTTTAAGAATTAGAAATGTTGTGTGGTGCCATTAGACAATGACTGTAACCTGCCTGGGTTGCGAATGAGAGACTATTGCTGCATATTAATTTCCCCTAGATGGTTTGGGGGTAGTTACTGGGTAACATTTGATACATATGCTTTTCTTTTGTCACTTGTACTATGCTAACTTAGACCTAGAACAAAGCTGTAAGAAAACAGTGTTCAAAAACTCCAAGCATGAAGCTTGTAAGTCTGAGGAAGTTACAGTAGTCCAATTGGGGAAGGAAAAAAAAAAAGTTACTTTTTAAAATAGGAGTATGTGCAACTGTTGCTGACTTAGTAGCTGATGTTACATCAGTATTTCTGCAAATTGGTTCCTATGTGTGCAGAAAAGACTTACTTGGTAGTCTTAAACATGGATGTTTCAATAGTTGTATGGTTGTATATGACTACACAGCTTCTACTCAGTCTTAAATTGGTAATGGTCTTTTGACATTTGATATATAAAAGGTGCATCTGCATACATACCTGCCATTATGATTGTGCAATGTGAACACAGTCTTTTTTCATGTGTGGGCCAATTAAATTTAAAATAGCTAAGTTTGTATTCATATTAGTGCAATTGTAAAACTGTTAAAATTTGGTCCCAAATTTGTTATCTTTTGGTCTTTATAAAATTCAGAGTCAGTCTTTATTAGTATGTGTGAAGTTGACATATCTATACAGACATATATGTTTATGTATCTTCTATATATGTTGATGTTTTATTTGCCCCCAAAATATTAATTTACTATAACTATGTAAGGAAATTGATACAGTTGGGATGTACTTTGTTTTATCACATTGTGAGAAAGGCTAGTGGCTTTTGGGACAGAGACTGGTACTGGAAAATACTAAGAAACTGTACAGCCCTGAGGTGGAAGGTTTTATGTTCCTCACTAGTTCAAATTGCAACACCATTGCTAATACTTGCTGGCGTTTGGTTTGTGTATTAAATCAGCTAACAGTCTGATATACGTAATTATATACATGATTAAGTCATATACGTAACTGACTCAAACTGACATCTCTCATGTATAGTTTAGGAGAGGAGCCGAAGGTAAAATAGACATTGAAACTCCAGTCTCCTAGAGCAGTTATAACTTCACAGCAGACTGAAAGATACATCGGAAACAGTTGACGGAATTATATATTATGCTAGATCTCTTCTGGTTAAATACAGTGCTCCATTTTCCAAACCATCAGTGCCAGACCCTTCAGAGTGCAACTCTTTGAAAACAAAGAAATTATAAAAATTACTAGCTCTTTGTTCTTGGCCGTTAGTAATTAAATCTATGTAAAGCAGAAGTATAATCTACTTTACATAGAT
>NW_010512682.1:0-2532 GCF_000687285.1 Phaethon lepturus
GGCTCAACCCACATAAATCTATGGGCCTGGAGGGAACCCACCCCAGAGTACAAAGAGAAGCGGCCGACGTTGTTGCAAGGCCACCATCTACAATATTTGAAAAATCATGGAGATCAGGGGATATCCCTGATGCCTGGAAGAAGGCAAATGTCATATCCATCTACGAGAGGGCCCAAAACAGGGGCCAGGAAACTACAGACCCATTAGTCTTAATTCACTCCCTGGGAAAGTAACGGAACAAGTCCTCCTAGAAACTTGCAAACCAAATGAAGCAGGCGATTGGGAAAAGCATGCACAAGTTTGCCAAAGGCAAATCACGCCAGACTAACTTGATCGCCTGCAACAACACAATAACATTTTGTGTTACAGGGCGAGAGCACCAGGTGTTGTTTACCTGGACTTCAGCAAAGTGTTCAATGCTGTTTCCCACAGCCTTCTCCTGGCCAAACCAGCAAGACACAGCCTGGATGGGTGGCCTGCGAGATGAGTAGGAAATTGGCTCACAGGCCGTACTTAGAGGGTGGTAATTCATGGTTTTTACGCAGGCTGGCAGCCTGTCACAAGTGAGGGCCCCCAGGCATCAATACTGGGCCCCATGCTGTTCAACATCTTCATAAATGATCTGTACGATGGGGTTGAAAGCACCTGTACCTCACTACCCACACACTAAGCTGGATGGTTAGGTGGACATATTAGAAGGAAGAGCCATCTTATAGGGAGACCTGGACAGGCTGGAAAAGTGGGCTAGCAAGAACTGTATGAAGCTTAACAAAGACAAGTGCAAAATCCTGCACCTGGGACCAAGAGCACAGTACAGGTTAGGATCTGTGTGGCTGGGGAGCAGCCTTGCTGAAAGGCACCTGGGGGTCCTGGTGGACAAGCTGAACGCAAGTCAGCAATGTGCTGCTGCAGCGACAAAGGCAAATCTGATCCTGGGCTGCATCTGCAGGGACATTACTAGCAGAGATAGGGACACAATCATCCCACTCAGCACTTATCAGGCTGCACCTGGAGTACCATGCCCAGCTCTGATCCCCGCAATTCACAAATGCGGACAGACTGAAGATGATCAAAGGGCTGGAGAACCTGCTTTATGAGGAAAGACTGAAGAGGTTAGGTCTTTTCTCCCTGGAGAAGAGAAGGCTCAAGAGGGACCTCATCACAGTATTCCAGTACTTAAAGGGCAGCTACAAAGAAGATGGAGGCTCTCTATTCACAAGGAGCCACATGAGGCAGACAAGGGACAACAGGTACAAGTTGCACCAGGAAAGGTTTCATCTCAATATAAGAAATTTTTTACAGTGAGGATAATCAATCACTGGAGCAACCTCCCCAGGGACATGGTAGAACCCCATCACTGGAGGTTTTCAAGATGTGACTGAACAAGGTGCTAGATAACCTCATATAGGCTCCCTTTCCCACAAAAGGTTGGATGAGGTGATCTTTCAAAGTCTCTTTCAGCCTGGGATGAAAAAAAAAAAATATATAAAAACCCCTATGCCTGCAGTAACAGCCTCACTCTACCCACAGCACAGCTCAGGAAGTGGCAGGCCTTTCCCACCCACCTAACCCTCTGTGTTTTTTAAGGTCATGTGCTTACCAAGAAAACAGTTAAGGGGAGGGTAAGAGTAGCAACCATGAAAGAAGGCTTGACTTTTAATCTCTTGAGGCTTTTCTGAAGAAACCCATTTGTGGCATAAGCAGGATCCCTGGATTCAGGCTGGGATGTAGGCACAATAATTCAGAGGAAATCTAAGGTCTTAAAATTTGACACCCTTATAAACTTTCAAAGAGCAATTCCAAACTGTCCATATCAAGGTTTCTTGAACTATCACCAGTTTCAGCTGCAGATATAATCAGCCACAGTAGGATTCAGTCTCCCAGGCTGGAGCTGCAGATATACCTGATTATTATCTGAATATGTGAACTCGCAGTGTCCTTTCAGTCTCAAGTGAGACATTTCTGATGTACTCAGTTTTAATAAGTACATTTTGAAATGCAGCTTAAGATGCAGAAATTTCAGCAGAACTGAATAAGAAAACTGAAAAACTTATAATCTGCACAACAGAAGCAAATGATTTTTTCTTTATTTTGATTTCCTGTGAAAGAATCAAGTGATACAACTTTATCCCATAATCATTGTGTATTTTTTAACTATTTGTTTCAGATGGAAACCACACTAATCCCCCCATGTTGAAATTTGATGTGACAGTGTAATACAATATCACAAGAAATCTCAGATTTCTAAATATAATCAATCTGTTCCTTCAATATAAAAAGTCACATGAGCTAGTTCCAGATGGTGACATTTGTATAAGCAAAGTCATTAGAAATCATGAACCTCAGTGAAGCATGCTGCAACCTGGATTTAGATTGGTCTGTGCATGTATATGAACACTGACGTACACATCAAGAGGGTTTAGTTTAGAATCAAAATAGCTGAAAGCTCCACAGTGTTAGTCTTTAGAATGCTTTTTACTTAGAATTAAAATAGCTGAAACCTCCACAGTGTTAGTCTTTAGAATGCTTTTT
>NW_010512683.1:0-16329 GCF_000687285.1 Phaethon lepturus
ACTCTGATTTGATTGGCAATAAATTGAATTAGTTTTCCCCAAGTCAGGTCTGTTTTGCCCACGACAGTAATTGGTGAGTGATCTCTCCCTGCCTTTATCTTGACCCAAGAGCTTTTTGTGGTATTTTCTCTCCCCCGTCCTGCTGAGCAGGGCAGTGATGGAGCGGCTTTGGGGAGCTCCTGGTGTTCAGCCAGGGTCAGCCCATCTCAATGGGATAAATACTTTGGACAAGTTACCTGGGGAAGTAACTTTTCTTTTTGTATTAACCACAAAGGCTGAAACTGCTACAACAGAACTAACGTTATCCATGCCTCTAAATTTAAAAAAATACTTAAAATTAATTCTATTTAATGGCCACATCAGAAATCCTCTTTTTTAAGTGCCCTACACAGGACTTCTGATGTGGGTAACAACTGGTATCTTCAAGTTGGTGTCTTCAGCTGTCTTCCACTCCCTTGTGCTTCAAAGAGACCGTAACGAGAGATATGAGAGATACATCCTCCTCAGAATGAAAATCATAGAAATCTCACATCTGTATTGCCTTTGGCATTATCTTCAGCGAAATGCAGCTTGAATCAGAATCTTGACAGAGACTTGTCAAATTCTTTATTATAAGGATATTTGGCAGATGCACTGCCAGAAATGCAATTTTTTCCCTTTGGTCATTGACTTTCTTATAATCCACTTTCAGTTCCTTGACCTAGAAGTGCTCTGTTTTCCAGGCCTGACTCCTCAGCTTCTCCTTTAGCAATGGATCTATATATTGTTATATTCCAGTGGTTCTTTCCTACAGTTTCCTATATTTTCACCTCTCCTTAGGAAGCAAGGACCTCTTCACATTTTTGGTCCAATGCATGGAATAACACCACTGAACTGTAGGCAAGTTTTTAAACACAGATATAAGAGCAATATAAGGCAGAGTAGTGAACAGGTTTGTTAGTGACACACAGGTACAGTCAGTCTACAATGTCAGATAGGGGAAAAATTGAAGCAAAATAGAGAAGCATCTATATGAAACCTTAACCTGTTTAACTCAATGAGAAGTCTACTTAATGCGATCAGATAGAAATACAGATAGCTTTGGTTGGAGTAGTGAATTCAACCAAGAATATCATGTCAGATCAGTGTTATAGACAGTGATAAATAAGGTCAGTAAGAATGAATGAGAGGGAATCAAACAGTGCTGTAGAAAAGAGAGCTTTGAAGTCTATACCATTTACAGAATCACAGAATAGTTGAGTTTTGATATCTTTGAGAAACTTATCCCTAAATTAGTGTCCTGTATCCAACAGTGCCTGGTACCTATACCCTCTGTAAGAGTTGAAGGCACTGTTTTGAAGCTGTAGAATAATTTGTCCTCAGGGAGAGTTCAAAGGAGGCTGGCCTAAGCCTGTACCATTAGCAGACTATTGCGTTTTTTGGTGTCCATACACTTTTACACATTGTACTTTGCATTGTATCCAGGTGTTACTGGTACCCACAGTGTAGTGCTAAAAATTCTAAATATTACGTTGTATTTTAGTCTCTTTCAGTTCCACGAAGTTTCACATTTTTCAAGAGAGAAAAAGAGCATATCATGTTTTTGTATGTTTACTTGGCATAAAATAGACTTTTAGTTGAAGTCAGTGGAGCTAAGTTCCCATCCCATCAACTTTGAGAAGCACTATTTCCATATATGCACCCATATGGATGAAGGTACAATGAAGAAATAAAAATTCCATCTTTCTTTTTTGCCAGGACTTTAATAGAGTGTTATTTCTGAAGGCAATGAGGTTCTTTGAATTAACAACTTTTGGTATCACATCTACTAGCCTGAGAAAACACCTCAGGAACTCTAGGTAAACCTACATGAGAGTAGAAGCTGATGCTTCAGCAATGTTATCAAGCTCCTGATTGATTTACCCACTGACATGTAAAGAGAAATTAATCTGACCAAATGAATGAAGGAATCTACTTCAGGGTAAGCTGAGTAGTTCTCTAACCCGCTCCGAGCGTACTACCAGAATACACTGAATGTAGTAATCACCCAACCCACATATTGCACCACATGTAGATTCCTGTATTCATGCATTTAAAACAGCAAGCTGAATCCCACTACTGAATTTCATAAAGCTGTCATGTGGTTCAGCTGCCTAAACAGATGTTTAATTCCAGTTAAGGTACTCTATGTCCATCAAAATGGAGCTGACAAATATAACACTGGCATTTTAAAGGGCTTTTTTCAGCAACTGGTTTAAGTTCCTAAAGTTAAAAGAGAAATCTTAAGGTTAAATTCCATTGCCCACGTAATGGCTGGCAGGGCCACTGGAGACTTTGTAGGGAATCTGAGATTTCCGAGTGGAGCTGTCTGGTGTGAGCTGACATGACTTCTCTGTTTTTCTGGAACAACAGATGGAGATCAGGCAGGGTACTTCAGGGCATCTCAAATGCCACTAAGCACTTTCATTTAAACTACTGATCACTGAACTACAGGGCCACTTTTCTTTGTATAGGCTTGTTCAATTTTTAAAAATGGGTAGGCTCCTGAATCCTGATTTCTGAAAATTTCATCCTGATCCTGGGAAAACAAGGTATCGAGAGTGTGTGTAGAGCAACAGGAAAAATACTGTTGTGCACCTTTGTAGTATTTGTGTTCCCTGCAGGCAATATTAATAAGAGAGAAGGCTGTGTTACTGCACAGCTGGCCTCAAGGCTGCTCCCACTACACCGTATGGGTGAGACCAAAGATGCTTAATGACATGCCAAGGTCATCTGGGAATCCGTTGCAGTGTAGGGACCTCCAGTGAGTTGCCACATTTCCGGACCCTCCTCTGTTGTTTTTTTTTCTATCCAAATGACACAAACGAGTCTTGGGAACACCAACAGTCATGCACTACTCTATAGAAATTTATCTTTATTTTTTCATTATTATCCCGTAGAGGAGAGATGAGATGAGATCTGTTTGGCAGCAATCTGCATGCTGTTTGCATACGGTATTCCATTTGCTACTAATCAATACTAATATAATACTAATTTCTGTGGAAAGAATTGTCATCTGTAAGAATACTTGTAAAAATATACCTGTGGATGCATTACAAGCACAAACCACTCGGAATACATACACCAAGCTAAACATTTTAATTGTTATTTCAATTTACGAAGTAGTTACAGTTAAAATCTGCCTATAGCTGTTGCTTTTTGAATGTATCAAACATTTCTTGAAGTGCAATAGGAAAAATAAATGTTTTTTTCTTCCCCTTAAGTTGCTCACAACAGACATGGGTGAAAATAAAAAAATCCACACTTCCTCAAATCTAGAGGGTAAGAAATTATAAAACATGAACGTGCCATCCAGTGCGAAGCTAAGAAAGAGGTGTGTTTAATCCTGGAACTGGTTATTAACTCAGTATCTGTCTTTTTCACTTGCTAGACTGAACCAAAAATAGTACCCTAGCACCCTATTCATGCAGTGACAGCTAATACCACCATATTTTAGCACATGCCGGTGTGATTTTTGACATGAAAGATTACTAAGATGTGTTTAAGGTGAAGCACCTTCATTTTAATTTCCAGGTCAGAATGGCATGACACCAGCGGCTGCTCAGCTCCGTTTCTGGGTAAAGGGGAGGGCAGCTTTCATGATCCAGTATCCTGGACTCTATTCTTCAATACAAGCAGCGTGTTTTAATTTTGAAGCAGCCTGGTGAGACAGACGTATTCTGGCATTTTCGGAATGACTATTTATAGTCTTCCACCCAACTGTTTTCTGCTTGTCACTCCTGCAAAACGGAAATCTTTGCTTTGGAATAGCAGTCACTTAGCACGTAGACAGAAATGCCAGTTTTGTAGTGAAGAATCGGATGTTATCATCTTGTGGCTTGTGGGCCAACACTGCCCATAGTCACAGGACAGTCAAAGAGCTTTTTATTTAAAAAAAAACACTGAGGGGCATTAAAGTATAGTGTTTCTTGCAGGGCAGTTTTTGCTAAACATCAGTGCCCATAGACCTCTGGGTGTTGGGTTGCCAGATGGTTTCCTGGAGGCTCAGAAAACTTGACTACCTTCATGGAAGTGTCCACATTTGAAAAGGTTTTAATGGGTTTCAAAGGCAATTCATCCTCACTGTTTAAAACTCATTGTGTCCTTCCTGTTGCACCTTACTGCTCTGGCAGTTGCTTTAGGACTCTTCACCCTGGGATGCTTGCAGTATCTCTTTTTTTTTATTGCAGAAAGTTGATTTTACTCCTGCTGCTTATAAAAACCTACACTGTCTCCTGTTTATAGGGCATGGGAAGAGTGAAGAACCATTGGCATGGTGGTAGTGAAGTTGGAATAGGCTCAGATCTCACATCAGAAAATGCAGAACTGCCTTCCTGTTCCGAAGTATTTCCACAGAGACTGTGATTTGGGGATTATAAAGAAACACCAGCCGAGGTGAATTGTGTGCTGTACCTTGGTGAGAAATCTTCCCGCATCTCCCCAGGTGTCTGCCACTTAATCATATAACAGATTTCATTCTCTGCAAAGTTCTCCAGTTTAATGTTGAGGGTTTTTTCTGAATACTTCCAGAGAAAGCAATTTCACAAACTCCTCTGGCAGCTAATTTCACTAAGCAGAAATAAGGTGACGAACTTTGAGAGGAAGCTTTCTTCGGCTTCCAGATGAAAATCTGTCTTCTAAACTGAAACCATTGCATGACCTAAGAGGAACTGATACAACCAGGACTACAGAGCAAAATGTAATATAAAACAAGAACACACCAATATGCATTTCTCTCAAGATGTTTTACCGTATGTTATATTTTCTGCATCCACAAAATGTAAATACATGAGTAAAGCACTAAAATGTTCAGAGAATATATTCCCTGTGTACCAGTCTGCCAAAAATAAATAACTGTAAATAAAGCCCAATAAACCCACGAATTAATGCCTGGAAAGAAATGAAGCTGTTAAGAGAGTAAGTTACGTACTTGCCATGTAGACACTTGCAGTGCAGTAGTTAAGGAACAGGGAAAAAAAGCAATGTTATTTTTTTTTCTTTCATAGCTATGGACCAGAAAAAAAAGTAAATGTAAATTGAATTGAATAAGCTCTTGCTTAATTTATTGGATTAATTTTAAAATACACCTCATAATTACTTTATCCTCTGAGAAGTTTCAGAAGCTTTTAATGCTTAAAAGGCCAGATGCTGTACTGTGCTGTGTATATTCAGGCATAGCGGGTCTTACCAGATGAAGAAATAACATCCTTAAAAGGTTTTTGTGCCTCAGAAATGCACACACGGGTAATTTGCCTGACATTTTAAAAATTTAATTTAGGGTTCTTAGGAAAGAGACATAATCATCAAATAACAGCTCACTTCCCATCCATAGAAATTCCTTAATGGTTCTAAATATGATGCGTACTCTGAAAAATTACTTGTCTCACAACCATGAACTTTTAACACGATTAATTTAATTTGTAAATTGAACAATATGCATCGTTAATGACTCACAATTTCCAATTTGCTGAACGGTTTCTGCCCCATGTCTCAGTCATTTTGGTCAAGCCATTTTCTGCAGCTTCATGTTGCCTTTAGGTTTTGTGCAACTTTCCCACCTTAACTCCATAATGTCCAGTTGGGTCTTTAATGCTAACTAGTATTGCTCTTGTTCAATAGCTCTTCACACAGGTACTACAGCCGAGTCTAGTATTCTTCTCTCTCATTTCAGGTCATGTGTGGGTTCACCTCTTCACCCGCAAATTGTTCCTGGGCTGCAGAAACTGGCTACACAAAGGCATTTTCAAACAAAATGATACCAGTGCAAAGTACACCAAAGCTAACCAAATTTTCATGTTCATGCAACGTATGCAGACTGGTGGCCTGCTCCACCACGGAATTATGAACTCGTTTGGGATTGGTGTTTGGAAGTTTCCTTAAAGCAGGAAGTAGAACAGATTTGGTAAGATTTTGAATAGCCTTCTGAGAATACAAAGAGTCTATGAAATAAAGGAATCAAATGACTGCAAGCTTCCGTAGTTTCTAAGGCATTAGTCAAAATTGCCTAAAATTGCCAAGCATTTCAGTCAGGTAAGAAAGGCAAGCGAAGGAGTTTGTGGTATGATCATGATGTAACATGCTGCTGAACAAGCCCAGCAAAAATAACTGCTCTGTGCACCAGGGGTGGTCACTTCTGTCCTCCAAGAAGGTAATCAGTGATGCCCATGCTGTCATGGTTGGGCCACGATCACAGGCCACGGGACCCAGCTGTCCATGAAAAGGGGAAAGTAGTTTCTCCACTGTGCTTGAATGAAAAAAGACGACTGTTACGAACCTCTCTGGGAGCTTTACTCTTAAATGATTGTGCCAAATCATGAGAATGATAAAACTGTCCTTTGTAGAAATGAAGCAGCGATAGCACAATAAATTCCGGCTACCTTTAAGAATGACATAGCACAAAACTGTGCAACGTTTTGAAGTTTTGAATGGGTGCTGATGTTCTTTGAACATACCATGGCATGGGATGTTTCAACAAGGTGAGGCAGGTGGTGTGACGTGTTTATAAGGAAGCTTGTGATGAAAACCGTGCGCCCATCCTGAAGCCCAGGAGAAGATGGACAGAAAAGGTTTCCATTCAACATTGATGCAAGTGATACTGGATCAAATAATTCAGCTCTTCAGCATTTTAGCAGGTGGATGGACCAGCAGGATTAGTTATTCCAGGAGTTTTAAAAACTGTGGTTTTTTTTCCAGAGGTCTCTGAGTTAAATATAAATAGTATATTTATCAGTAGGGTGATGCTTATTTTCATAGCCATATAGCCTTAGTATGATGACACAGCCCAATAAAAGGTAATTTCTGTCTCATCACATAAAATGTGAATAATTAAGTGCTTTGTAGGATGGAGATATATGGAGGTATGTGGTGACATCTGAGCTATGTGCTTAGCCATTGTAATACCATCATTATAATATTTGTCTTTTGTATTTTACAAAATATGAAAAAGCATGAGAAGGGCAGATTCAATAGACTGAGGATTGAAAAGAGAGTAGGACTTGCTGCAAACTATGCACAGCTGAAGATAATTACCTGACTGTGACTTAAATCAACTCCTCTTCTCATAAGGAGCTCACATATGAAAGTTGAATGCAGACGACTACAACATCCATGTAAAGATTTGAGGGTTTGCATTGCTGAAGTGTGTTTGACCCAAAAGTAAATGACAGCTAATAGTACCAGCTGAAAGTCTGGGAATGAAAAACAACCTTTATTTGGACATTGTTTTTTTTCACTAAAATGATTAAAGATTTTTAAATTATAAAAAAATTATTAGGATATTTAATGCAGTAAGAAACTCAGTTTCAGTAATATTTAAACATATAATTTTAAAAAATAAAACAGCCATCAAGTTTTGAATTAAGCTAAAAAAGAAAAAAACATTGCAATTTTCTGCTATTTTTATGTCTTTAATGTTGAAACAGTTAATGACTGTCCTGGTTTCAGCCAGGATAGAGCTGGTTTTCTTCACAGAAGAAATTAGATTTGTCTAATTCTCTCCCCTGTCCCACTGCGGGAGGGGGAGTGAGTAGGCGGCTGCGTGGTGCTTAGTTGCCGGCTGGGGCTAAACCACGACAATGACCATCAAAGATTTCTTTGCTTATGAGAATCTAGTGTTGCTGTGTGCTGTTTAATTTTTCAAAGAAATTATTTATCCACAGAGCAATCTCCAATAAGAGACTCTGTAGAGAAACTAATAGGAGCGTTGGTGCAGTAATAATGTTATCACTTGATCACAGGTTTTTCTGAGTTGCAGTTATGTTTAATTTACTGATCGGGCAAGGTATTTTTGTTTTAAAATATATTTTTTTAGCATTTGTGTATATATATTGTATAAGGCAGGCACTTTGTGAAAAAATTAATTGAGGATATATTGATTTTGAAATAAAGTATGCTTGATGGAGTCTACGCAGAAATAATTACTCACAATAAAAGTTATTAAATGCAAATCAGATGTAGGCTGACTGGAATAAGTAACATGGAGCATTGCATATTATGTCAGGAAAAAAGAATTATGAAGTGAAAGGGTGGGAAATTAATCCACCTGCAGTTTCAAATCTCTATCTGCAAATATCTCCCAGTTACATACAAGGAAATGTCAACACTGTTTTGGTATCAACCTGCTTTAAATGAGTTTAAGCACTGTAAAGTTCACCACTGTACCTATTTGCACTAAGCATCCCCCCCAGAACCAAGGACCCAACAGGAGGTAGAGGGTGGATTTCACTCACTCTCAGTGTGATTTTTCGGTAGATAATACCTTCCTGTGCAAGGTGATAGAACTGTTCAGTCCTCCATAATGTGAAATCCTTCATATTAGAAGTTCAACCAAGATGGGTATTCCGATTAGAGTTTACCGAAGCTTTTGGTGCTAACTTTTGGGGGGAAGTCCCGATTATGTTGTGTTTTTTGTCAATGCACCACAGATACAATTCCATCTGTGCAGAGGAATATAGTCACCGGTTTGCAAACAGGAAGAGAATATATGATAGACCTAACAACCTTATAATTTAACAGAACAAATCCCTGTGTATTTGTCCCACTTCCATCATGGCTGTAAAATAATTTAGAACCACTGAAATTAATGGCCTAGCTTCTTACATGTAGAAAGATGCCTATGTGTTATGTTTGGGTCTTCACTCAGGGCAAGATAGTTGCTCATCAGTCTCTGTCACCGCAGTTCTAAACACAGTTCTCTTGCTTTGGCTAAATTCATTTAAGTTTGTTCTTGTTTGTAAAAAAACAACTAATTTTGTAATTCTCCTACCCCAACGTGTCAAAATGATAATGTCACTAAATACTAGTGAAAAGGTCAGAGGAAATAAATAATTTCAACTGGTATTAATTATATTTGGTATTAGAAAAGAGAACACTGTGTGTTGTTACATGAAAAACAAAGAATGTATTTTGTTTGATTTCTTATTAAGAGAAGTCCATATTTTAGTTTTTTCATTGTACAGTAATCTGTGGCCCATCTTTCTGTCTGTCTTTTTTTTTTCCTCTTTCTGGAGACATCAGGATCTCCTTGTGGAAAAAAATAATTGGCCCCTTTCACAATACACTAAGGCTCTGGAAAATGTACTCTAAAAAACCCAAGCGCAATGTCTTTTTTTAAAGAAAACTTTTCAGAATTCTAGAGCAGAGCCATGATTGCCATTAGCATATTCTATAGAGTGGTTAGGATAAGAAAGGTAATCAGTCTTATTACATTGAGTTGGACTTCACTATCAATATATATGGTACATATATGCATATATAGAGAGAGGGTTGTGTGTGTGTGTGCACGTATTTATGTTAGGTCAAATTTTGGGTAACTTAAGTATCTAACATATCTTCATGGATCACAGATATTTTACTCTGTTTCTATACAGCTGTGAAATCCTTCTTGTTTATGAATTCTACGCACACTGCACTGCTGAAATTTTATTCAGTCCAGAATACTTTGTTAAGTTTTGAATAGCTTATACAACAGTAAGGCAAAGCAGATTGTGTTATTTATTCCTACTAGTTATTGTCGTTTCAGCCCATTAAACGTATACTCCTCTAGTCCCATAGGACATGTGAATTCTGTTGGAAACAGATTTTATTTTCAAATACAATATTGTATATTGAACTTTTAATGTACATTCACGGTAATTAGAAAAGAGAGATTGGTAAATAGAAATAGCGCAGCTCAGTCTGTTTTACAAATACAATACGTGTTGAAAATAGACAAATTTCTAAAAGACAGAAGTGTTCTTAAGTTATTCTCCCTCTGCGATATATTTAAATAAGAGCTATATACTCAGTTTATATGGGGTTTCTCTTAAATAATTAGCATGATTTGTATTTAGCACAATTTGTATTTGAGTTTTGAGATCTGTATCATTCCAGAAACAGTTAATACAACTGCACTTTCAAGGCTGTGTGCAAAGAAAGCCTTTGCCTCATACATGTATAAAATTGATATTGAATGGACTGTGCTAAAATTAAATCAGTGAGAGAAAAGAAAAAGCATGGAGTCACACTGAAATCTATTACCTCGAACTTGACTAATAATACAGCAAAGAGTCATTCCAAGACCATGTTATCATCAAAGTTTTATCTGCTTTCCGTGACTTTTTAATACTCTTTACCAAACCTGGACTAAATTTCAGCTGAATAGATGCAGTTACTGTAATTTCTGCTTCATGTTGATAGCTTCCATATTTCAGTATAGAAGGATGAAAAACATGTCTTCCTTGGACTTCCTGCAAAAGGAAGCCAACAAGTTTTGAGTGAAATTTGAAATCTAGACCTGGTTTAAATTCTGGGGGCACAAATTGGGCACACGTAAGGAAGGAACATCACCTGTGTTTCAGTCAGTAATCCACTGTTTCAGGCACTCAAAAGAGAGGTAGGGCAATTTTCTTCTGTACCCGTGGAGATTCAATCCCAGATCTCTCATTACTCACAAGTGTATCCCAGTTAACTTGCAAGATGTGATTATGCTATGCCTTTCTGTGAAGTTATTGCACTGATACTGCTCCACTTGCTTTCATGGTGCTTACATATTCATCGAAATTCGGACTCAAATCCTGGCATTCTGTATTAGTTCCTGATCCCTAATTTATGGAGTTATTTTCCCTTGTTCTCTCCCATTCACTTAATAAACAGCACCAACTGGAAAGTCTGCGAGTGCCCTATAGTAAAATACAATTCACTGTATGAACAGAGCGCTCTCAGCAAGATGAGAATATTAAACCTTGATCTTCCATTCTCAGGTGAGTGTCTGAACGATGGGGCTATGCAGTAAAGGGTAGTTAGACAAAATTACTTCATTTCCCATTTTGAGACAAGTGCCTGTGACAAGCCCTTCATTGTTTTGCCACAAACATCCAAGCGTGAAACAAGCCTCTACACTCTTATTGTGAAAATACTTAACCACTGGAAGAACTTACCTAGCGACATGGCTGATTTTCTACCATCTGAAGTTTTGAAGTAATGCCTGGATATCCTTTGAAGAGAAAATATTTTCTTATTTGAACATATGTATGTCTTGTTTGAACTTTGGTTCTGTGCAAGAGTTAGTAGGTGAAATTTGAAACCTCTTAAGCTGCAGGGCCGCTGAAATGATGATATTGGTCTCTTTCGTGCCTAAAATCTACGAACCTATGAAAAATGCTGCCTTGTGATTATTGTGTGTGGTTATTTATTGTCCACTCTTTTTGTCCCTTGCTTCACAATTTTGGAAAAACCCTACCTTTTTATTCAGTGAAACATATATTTAAGGTCTGTGTCATGTAATGTATTCATGTAATTAACATTTCGATGTTTGTTAACATAATGACACTTACAGTATTGGAAAATGCAAACTACTAATCTAGAATTAGACAAGCTTCTGTATTTGATTAAAATATTCTGCAAAGCGCTTTGGCACAACACTAAACAAGAGAATGAAAAGGTCAAAAAATATTTTACTGGTTGGTTCGTTGGTTGGCTGCTTCAGTAAGTTAAAATTAGGAGTCTTTCAATAGAGAAAGTTGGAGGGAAATCAAAATTCTATAAAGCTGCTCTGCCGTCCACAGTTTAATACATTTTAACTAACTCATGTATTAAAGGGCAATACAAATAGATTATCTTTTACATTTAGATTTCTAAGTAATATTCAGCCTGAAGTAAGTACACACCACTTTCTGAGGTAGTCTACTAAAGGTGAGGTAAGCGTGGGAACTGGGAGCTACAGCCAGCCCATCTGTTAGGTAAAGAGAACAGCGGTGCCTTGTGCTGCCCGCTGTGCACTTTTCACAACACCAACCGTCACACAGGTGTTTTCTTTTCTAAAATGCTGGAGCTACTTTCAGGTACAGAAGGACCATGCAAAAGAAATAATGACACAGGAAAATGAATTTGGAAAAAGAATATAATGGAATCACAGAATAATTTAGTTTGTAAGGGGCCTGTGAAGGTGTCTGCTCCAACAGCCTTGAAAGCAAGTCCAAATGCTGCACATTGTCCAGTCGAGCTTTGAATATCTCAAAGGATAGAGATTTGACAGCCTGTCATGGAGAAATAACTTTTCCTCGTATTTAAATAGAATTTCCTGGATTTCAATTTGTGTCTTTCTCCCCCGTCTTTTCCCTGTGTCCATCCAAGAAGAGTCTGGCTCTGTCTCCTCCACATTGCCCCATCAGGTAGTTGAAGACAGCAATCTGATCTCTTTTTAGTCTTATGTTCTTAAGGCAAAACAAACCCAGTCGTCTCAACGTCTTCTACTACATCATCGAAAACAAAGCACAGAGTATATTTTTTTGCAGGGCTATAGGATTTATGTCTCCAGCTATAAAGCTGGGACAAGTTTTTCAAGAGAATTAGAATGGCTGTTGTTCTAGAAGAATCTCAGATATATCCACCCAACCATGTGTCAGAACAGGAGAGAAAATTCCTATTTCTGCTCCACCATGACGAACTGAGCGTTCTGACTGCACATTAATGAATTCTGGTCTGTCTTCTGAAGCTGCTAATATGGGCCTCTTATAATCTTGGGTACGTCTGTGTGAGTACGTGCCAAATACTGCTGATAATGGCTCTGATTCGTTATTGTCAAACTAGTGGCAACAGCTGGTCGCTAAATCTTAACTGGTCATTTACTGCAGCTGAAATAAGCCAGGAACACAAAATTTTTCTTAAATGCCTGAAAAGAAGAGAATGTAGATTCAGAAATACTTCAAGTAGGACAGAGGGATTGAGGTGATATGGGAAGAGTTTAAGGGTTCAAAGAAGGATTTTAAAAAGTAAAATTTTTAAAGACACCACAGGGAGCTCTAGACAGGAGGTAGGAAGACACAGACAGTCTTCTGTAGTGTGAAAGACTGCCGTAATGGCAGGACCATCCAAGCTTAGTGAAAATACAGCAGAAAAATTCCTCACTGAAAAAAGAAACTGTGACCTTGGAACACTTCTGCCTTTAACTATAGCATCCAGGCTGAAAGAAGTTTATAGCACAAGCCTCCTTTAGATCTGGACCTCACACAGCCTCGTAGGAAGTATCTGACAGAAGGAACTTCACTAGATCTCTTACAATATATCCTGCCACCACTAACAGGTAATTATTGATTCCTGTAAAGCCGGGGGAAGGAAGCTAATGCACTGGACCACTTGTCTGTTCCTGCACTGATCTTTAATCCACCAGACAAAGGGATACCCGGATTCAGCAGGTGAAAACTGAAGCTTGCCCAACTGAAGCAAAAGCACGTATTCCCACAGTGACAGTAACTAACCACTGGAACAGTTTATCAGGGTATACGACTCGGTCACTTGAAGTGTTTACATCAAGACTGGACATCTTCTTAAAATATGTGCTTTAATTCCACACAGAACTAGTGTGGAATTGCTAAAATTACATGGTCTATTTGAGGTATGACTTGGTTATGGCTCTGGCTATGGATGGTTTTAGTCTGAAACTCAATAGATGAAATTCTCTTCTGGTTTAATTTAAAGCGAATTTTCCTTTTACTTCTCTAGGCCAGGACTTCACAAGATATCAACAAAACTTTATTCCTGAAAATGCTGGGCTGATTTTTATCACAAGCAGAAACTGATGATGAAATTAAAGGAAAACATGTCCTCACCGATGCAAATGGCTTTACTGTTGAATGCTTATTCAAGAGAGCTTTGAAATAAACAGTGCTTAGTAACAGGGATCGGAAGGAAAGTCACAGAGTGAGAAAGAGAGATTATGCTATAAAATGGGCCAGAAGAGAGAGACACGTAAATCTGAGTGAACCAAAATGCAGAAAGTTATTTGTTCTGTTAACAAATCTTACATAGGTGTTAAATAGAACCTTGCAGTTTTATTAATAAAAAGGCTATTTGAATGCATGTCAGTCCAACACTATTTCATGTTTCCTGAAAAGTCACATCATCTGTATAAATATTTATTGATTTGACGTGATGTTTTATTAAATTAAAGGCAATTTAAAAACCCCTAAATGTATAAACTGGTACTGAGTAGAACATGTATCATAAAGCTTAGTCAGTAAATTTATCTCACATATAACTCCATCACATTCTGTAAGCCTAATTCCAGAACGCAATGCTTTTAATCATAATGGAGGAAACACTTTTTTTAGGACATAATCCCCCTTTTTTTCTGTGTGTGTAGATATTTAGAATGAACGTGTGAGTTGGAATTTAGAAAGAATGGTTTAACACTTCATTATAGGTGCTGTTTCACCACAATTTTGGGAAGACTCAAGCTGACCTGAAATCAAAGATTTATTTTCTGGTTCAGAAGAAACACTCCCTAAATATGGGCCATTTCATAACAGGTTTTAATTGTTGCCAAATTTTCATTTATGGTGCCACTGCAATCTGTGTTTCCAGACCAAAAAGTATAAAATATTAATACCAGTATAATCCAAACTTCTGGTGCATTATATGTAGTAAAAGTTGACTTTTTTCTCTTTCTTTACAGAGACTTTCTGACTTTCTTCTCTCTCTTTACAGAGAAAAATTTGACTGGGGGTGTCATTACAGACAAATAACCAAGTCATTTACATACTGAAAATCTGAAAGAACATAAAATACCAAAGAAATTAAAATTTAGCAACTCATACAATCAAATTGAAGGTGGTTTAGTTTGGCATTTTTTCCTCATTTAATCATAGCTTCGGTGATATCCAACAGATAAAAAGAAGCACCATGACTAGTTTTCAATACTGAATATAATGTGTATTACTAGGCCCTGTGAATTAAAATTGTAGTATGATTCTCACTCCTGCACAGTGTTAAAAACTAACGATGAAGTTTTTGGTGTCACAACCACAAGTCTTTAAAAAACAATGTAGACTATCAGTGCCTTACTTTTCCCATGTTCCCAGCTACATGACAACTAGCATAGATAAAATAGTATCAAACAGTTGTTCCAAGTCCCCTCGTGTTCTGTTATGAAGCATGTACCAGAAAGTGGATGACTGACAGGTTTGCACATAAAATAAACTGGTCTGTTGGCCAGTTGAATCTGCGAGCTGGACCAATGGTAAGGGTTGCTTTCTCAAAGTACCGAAAAAACTTTGGTTGAATATAGTTGAAAAAATATGTCCTTTAGTGAATTCATTATCTCTCTAGCCTTCTGCTCTCTTTTAGATTTTGGCATATATACGCATTTCCCTGGGGTTGAGCTAATGTGTTTCTCAATTCTTAGATTGCTTTAACAAGAATTGAAGATGATAACAAAACAAATTCCCAAACCCATTCTGAAACATGAGTTTTGAATTTTAAGTATTTTGTTGTTTCAAGCTAAAAGATATAAACAGTATCTTCTGAATCAAATAGAAAAGCTTTGACTTATGAATTGTTTCCATGTTCTCAGCCACCAGTCAAATTAAATAGTTTTATACTTGTGTCACACAAAGCAAATCAATGATGATACTTTTCAGAAAATTAATTAAGAGCAAATAACTGTGAAAGACCACTAGCTATTTTAGATGGGGCATAATATTAAGGAGTTTTCAATTTTAAAATGTGAAAAAGACTTTAAAGAAGACCAATAGAAGAACGTGTATCTATGCTTCCTGCTGTCAAATATTTTGGATTCCTGTCATGTCTTTTGTGGTATTTTAAAAACACAGAAATTGGAAAACAAGTAGCAAATGGCTGACTCATTTGTCAGATTAATGACACTAAGGCTTGGTGTCTTGGAAATATAAATGGTATTACACTTTTTCAGATTTTGAACTCAAATATTTCCCAAGGAAGTTTTAGTTCCTTGTATTAGTTTACAGACATGAGGCTTTATTTTCTTCTTAACCTGTCATAGACTCTTAAAAAGCTCCAGTGTTTCACAGAGTGACAAAGTAAAAAACACTGATTTTCTCTAAAAAATACATGAACTGAAATAACTGGTCTGCCTTGGATGGCCTGTGGAATTCCTCTGGCTTTGGGTGGGTAAAATTTAGAATGTACTATGATTTAGTCATCTAGGCTTCTTCTACTTACAAGAAAAAGAGATCTTAAGATATTTGGAATGAAACTGTCTTCTTCAGGTTCCTAAACTGCCCATTTCAAAGCCTAACAGAGTAGCTCGCGCTAAGATACCAACATATTTAGATGGCTAAATCGGGTGATGCAAATCTCATTGTTTAAGTCCCTGCACAAAACTGCTCAAGATGTACAGAATAAGAACGAATTTACACGACAGTTCAAAAGCTTTTCATAAAAGTAAAAGCCTTGAGCCGCTCTAAATTCAATAGTATCACAAAGAAAAACAAAAATTGCTTGGGTCCTGATTTATTTATCTGTAGGGTATTTTTTGCTTTGAATATTGGTTGATGATCTTAAAGGTCTTTCCCAACC
>NW_010512684.1:0-22805 GCF_000687285.1 Phaethon lepturus
TAACCAGTGCTGCCAAGGCCTGCCGCTTTTATTAGCTGCCTCGGCGCACGCAGGCTGCGAAGTGGCACCCATCCATCTCCTCTGCCACGAGCCCCGCTGCTGTCCCCCGTCCCCCCGCCCCATGGACGCTGGTGGGACCACAGCTGTCAGGAGAAGGCCTGCTGCTGATTTTTGCTTCATATTTTGGTGGGGGAAGGATTAAAAGTTTTAGTTTCTGTCTTAAATTAGCAGGGTGAGATCGGAGGCTGCGGCAATATTGCACAGCCTGAGCCCACCAGCTAATGAGAGCACGCCAAAGGCTCTCGGGGAGTCTTTTCTCACCTTGCTTTCCCCATCTCCTCTTTTCCAGCAAGGTGGTATGGGGAGGCAAGTTGCAGGCTGTACACATGCCCCACACGCTGCACAGAGGTCCCACCAGCCATGCTGGATGGACATCACGCTGACCATGTTGCATGGAGGTCCCACCAACCATGCTGGATGGAGATCCCACCAACTATGCTGGATGGAGGTCCCACTGACCATGCTGGATAGAGATCCCACCGATCATGCTGGATGGAGATCCCACCAACCATGCTGGATGGAGGTCACGTTGACCATGTTGCACGGAGGTCCCACCAACCATGCCAGAGCTGGGGCGCAGCATGACCTCCCAGCCAGCGTCGGGCTGCCCAGGACACAAGGGGGTTGATGGCAAAGCCAGCCCTTGGCACAGGGAACGCTGGGTTCAGCTCCTGCCCATCACTGGGGCTGTTACTGTGGAACCACTGCCAAATACTGACAATTGCCAGCTGACACCAAATTTGGGGCATGGGAGCGTTTTTTGGTGGCAAAGCTGGATTAAGACATTCCGCCCCCCCTAGATAGCATCCTATATTGGGTGGGATCTGGTTTTAAAAGTTAATAATAAACTGCTCCTTGCCAGATTTTTGTACTTGGGCTATTCCAGTGTTTCATTCTCTATGCGCATTTTGGGGGGCTATGGTGGGGGGTACAAGGAGTTACCAACACCACTACAGAGGCAGTGAACTGCAGCGTCAGGGCAAGTATAAAGCCCCAAGACACGGGGGATGAGGGAAATTTCTTCCACCTGCTTTGCCCCCAGAGAAACCACGCTCATAACTGCACCCTCTGACCCCTCATTTAGTCCTTTTTAAAGTCTCTGGAAGACACGCATGAAGAGAGTGTCTTATTTTCCTGGGCAAGTGAAATGATATGCTTTTCCCCACGGAAACTCTTTCTGTTCTGCACCTTTTCCTTAATCCCACACAATTTGAGAGTCAGCTGATTTATAATTTTTGAGGCTTTCTTTTTCCCCAGTGCTGCCAGAAACGAAACGGATGGTGTATTAGTTTAGATCCCACACTGGATGAGGTTTCTCGGCTGCAGGCTGCCTGGGCGCAGGGCTGGCTGCGCGCTGGAAGGCAGCGTGTTTGCTGAGCACTCCCCATCTCCCCATGGACACGGGGCAGACGGACCACGCTGTCATAAGCTTTTAAACAGCCGTCCCTGCGCGCGTCGAGCATCCCTGGCTTCGACGGACGACAGAAATCACTCTGTTTTGTGAAGTGGCTCTTGAACATGGGCCGCGCCAGGAATTGCCCACCTGAAAAACGCAGCATACCAGTGCAGTCAGCTTTTTGGCGGTCAAGGTGAACTTTCTGAAGGCAGCTTGGCACCAGCCAGTGGAGGAACCGCAGTCAGCATCTGTCCCAGCTGGGGTCCATCCCGCTGCTTAAGCGGAGCTGGGCTTCTCACACAGCTCCTGGCTTTTCAGAGGCTTTCTGCCACCTGTGGGTTGAGCTGGAGGTGCTAAGGACAAGTGTCACCTAGCAGGTCACTGCTGCTGGCCGGTAACCGTCTGGTAGGACACACGGCCTCCGAGAAGTAGAGCAGGATTGCTCGGCGGGGACTGAGCGCCAGCGTCTGCGGCGAGAACGCCGGCAGGGTGACGCGGGGAGCACTGCAATCCACCCTCTGCACCGGAGGAGAAGGAGCAACCCTGGCAGGACCTCTCCATCTGATCCACCTGGATCAGTGGGGTTACCAGCATCAGGTGCTGAAATCGTGTAAAGGGGAGACTTTGGCGTCAGGGAAGCTGGGAATCTTCCCAGGCCCTAGGAGAGAAGGGGAGGGGGGTCTTTTTCCTCGCTGCACCCACCCAGCTGGGAGCCTTTAACAACGGTCTCCAGCCGTAAGAGCGGATCTGCCTGTGGCTTTTGGATCAGAGGACACAGTGAGGGGCACTGGAGGGCTCACAAGGGATTAAAAGAATCGCTATTCCCCCCTTTTTCTTCACACATGACAAAGCAGGAGAAAGATACAGAGGAGGCATATCATGACCACCGAAAGGGACACTTGATCCAAATTCCAGGGAGGAGAAAGAAATACGTGAAGGCAGGTGAGTCGAGTAATTGGTACGCAGGAGGATGAAAGACAAAGCAGAGCAAGCTAAGAGGTTACTTTGCAGAGGTGGGTGGTTTCAGAGTGTCTTTATAATGCAGCCCAAGTAGGGTCCTTCTCCAGTTGTTCTTATTTCCATTAATAATTACCTCTACTTAACGTTTTCCTCTTCCAAGTCCTTTACAGGCACTTGTGTACTGCAGATGGAGCCAACAAAGATGCAAAGAGCACTAGAGGTAGTATCCGGCGAGAACGAGCCCGCTGGAAAACACGGAGAGGGAAGTGGGGTAGAGACACCGAGAGGGAAGTGGGGTAGAGACACCCTGTCATTGCATCTGCGCCAAACCCCCCTCCCTGAAGGGGCAGACGCACTTCATGGCATTCATTTGGGAAAAAAAAAAAAAACCAACAAGAACAAAAACAACAGGTCTGGGGTTGGACATGGAAAGCTTTTTCTGCGGGGAAGGGAGACGCTGTTATTCACGTAACACACCGTTTAACTAACCTTCCCAACAGGCTATCCTGGGGTGCCAGCTACCCTTTGCCAAATTTTTTGTGTCCCACGCGCCCCGGTTTTGTCACTCCTTCCAGCGCACACCGTGACAGATGGCCCCGGGGGATTTTTCAGCTCCTGAGCTATTTCTCTGGGACATCTTGTCCTTCCCAGAGCGTGAAACTCTCCAGGACTTGCACGTGTTTGTGGCCCCTGCCCTGCGACGGTGTAGCAGCCCCACACGGGAGGATTTCACTGACAAAGGGACTACTCTGGGCTCCCGTTCAACAGGGAGATGAAATAATCCTAATGGCATCGTCTCATTTGGCCTTTCCTTCGCTCCAGCTGTTCCTGCTTCTCCTCCAGAGATGCAGCTGCCTTCGCGAATTGCTGAATGGGAGGAGGAGAGGTTTTAGCGTCTGTCCCCCCCCGTGCCCCCTGCACCTCCGAGGCGGCGGGGCTGTTCTCCTGAGGAGACCTGTAACACGAGCAAGACGAACGCTGGCTGTCTCGTGTGGTCATGTCTGGATTTCAGGGCAGGCTTTCCTGTTTGGACAAACGCGAGGCTCAGGGAGAAATTCAAGAAGGTGAAAATCCGCACCCTGCGCATCCAAGAATATACCAAAGAGAAAGAAGCTCCAGCAGCAGCTTCCACGCAGCCCTGGCCACAGCCACAGGTTTACCAGAGGGTCCTCGCCTCCACCTCACCTGTTCACCTCACCTCACCTCCCATTTCTTACAAGAGGGGCAGAGACCCCGCGGCTGCCAGGGGTGCAGCCCAGCCTGCGGGCAAGGGGATGGAGCATGGGCAAACTCAGCCTGCTGCTTCCTCAGCTCCTGCCACAGCTTGGGTTCAGACACAAGTGTTACTCAAACAGCTCGCGTTCCTGTGGGGAGGGTGGAAGCCTTGGCTGATTTATAGTTCGTGGGCGATTCTGGTCGTAACTCAGTCCTCATCCTGCTCTTCAGGGAGGTCTTCTCCAGGGGCTTTCTCAGGAGTTGGGAAGGGGAACGCAGCTGGTGACAAACGGAGGTCCTAAAGCAGACGGGAGTGGTCTCACTCCCAGGCTGCGAGGCTTACGTCTCCGAATCTGTTCCTTTGAAAGCTTCTCACCTTTGCTAAGGACTAACCAGAACTTCTGTAGTTCAAGAGAGGAGTTTAACCCGGGGTCACCTGGGGCTGTTACAGGCTACAGACGCTTGCCCATGCCAGAAACAAGAGCAGATGCTCTTGCTCACTGGCAGTAAGTCAGTAGGTAGCCTGGCCGGTAACCTGGAGGGTCTTGCTGAGCCCATCCTCTCCCCTGCATCCTCTGCTGAAGCCATGTGTTTGGCAACAGGCTCAGCATTTGTTGGCCCTGGGATTTCCAAACAACTCAGCAGCCACTTTAGACCTTGTGCTGCTTCCACATGTCCCAGGGAACCAGGTTGCTGCCGCTTTGGTCCTCGGTCACCCCTCCGGGCAGCGTGAGCCACTGCAGGTGCTCAGCCTGCAGTGGGTGTAGAAGAAACCCAAAGCACCTGGTGGCAAGCTGGTCTCCCACCCTCACCCCGAGTCTGCACCCCACATGCCAGCAGACACAGGGCCATGGGAGAAATCAGCATAGGGCAGGCCTGGGAAGAAATGATGTGCAGGGTAGGTTTCCAAGAGGCAGGGAATCATTTTAGGAACCAGAACAAGTGATGAAGCCATTTTCTCCTTTCTGTGCCTTCATCCTGCAGACTTGCTCCCTGTTTTCTCAGTGCCCAGAAACTCATGCAGAAGCTCCGGACTTCCCCTTGAATCAACACTGCCATTGAGACTCCCCTCTCAGAGAATTTCCCCAAATGGTACAAAAATATGCTACTGCTGGAGGGGCTGCTGAGGCTGTCCTGGCAAATACAGAGAGTACTGATCCAGCGCTGTGCTTGGAAAGGAGAGAGCAGAACTGTCTGCTTCCAGGGGAAAAACAAACAAACAAAAATTCCTCTGATATTCCTGCATTCCCCAGGAAAAAACCTGATGTGGAAAACACCCAAGGCACACACTTCCAGTCGAGCCCTGCCCTTACAGTGGCTCTTTTTCAGGAAGAAATACCCCTTCTTATTTTGCACAAGCCAAGAGAGCTTGGCTTGTGGGATAACAAGATGACCCAGGGAGCTGGTACACGACCCCCACCCAGCAGGGATACCACGCAGGAGCATCAGCCTCCCTGCACGCTCAAAACGTCCTTCCCAATGAAGTAACGGCCTGATGACGAGGGACTTCGGGCCATGTTTCTAGAGGTTTTGGGACAGCTGTCTCCCCTTACCTCCGTGCTGATGGGAAGGCAGCTCCCAGTGCTCCTTCCTTCTCCTCCAGCACACGCAGGTGCTCATGCCTCTCTTCGGTACACCGGGTGCTCAAAGCTCCCCTCTTTCGCTGCAGGGATGAGCTTTATGGCTGGCTGCAGCCTTTGGGGCTGGGTACAGAGCAGTGCTTCAGGGCTGGACGGAGCAGCAGCTGCTGCGGGACCAAGGCATGAAGGCATCTCCCCTGGGGGGCAGGGGGAAGCTGCGGGAGAAGCATTGTACAAAGCTGTAGGAAAGAGCAGACGAGAAAAAAAAGCCCACAAGAAGGGGTTTCCAAATTGCTGCTGAGCCAGACAGTCGCCCCTCTCCCCTGGCAGGGACTCACAGGCACCCTTCTGGCAGTGGCACCCTCTCACCAGCATCAGCCATGGTGTCCATGGGGGCCACAAGCCCCACAGCCCAAGAATAAGAAAGCAAGGAGAGATACAATAAATACCTTCCTCCCGTCTCAAAAGGCTGCTGGGAAACCAAACACTTGTATGGCTTGCAAGCTGCTTTGATAAAAGGCTGCAAACGAGTCCCTAGCCCCAAGAAAGGGAGTGGTGTGCTCATATTTGAGAGGCACAGCTGAGAGACCTACCCATCTCCTGAACAGGTAAGAAGCATCCCATCCTTCACAGCAGCTCCCATCACTGTTGGGAAACTTCACTGCCTTGAGGAGCACCCTGGCTGGGAAAATCACAGCGTCATCAATATTTGATACTGTGGGCAATGGTCTGCAGCTGAAGCGTGCCACTGTCACGGTCCTTCCTCACAGAAATTGCTGCAAATGGCTGAGGGATGGACCAACCAACACGCCGGGTGAAAGGAAAAAACGCCCAGGACTGCTGCCTGCTCCACGCTGCCTGGAGAGGGGAAGTGACTCAAAGGAGACATTAAAATAAGCCCATAAATCAATGGATGGACAGCGGGGAGCATAAACACCGAGGCGATCGCTGAATACAGAGGGAAGTGGACATATAAGCAGAGGTAGAAGTTTTAATAAATATGCATTCCCGAGGAAACTCTGCCTCTGGCACCAGCAGAAGGTTTATCTGCAGAGCGGAGCCAGTTGGGTGACTGGTGTCCCATGGGGATGTGCACCCACAAAGAGAAAAGATGGAGCCCGTGACCCGCACCCCATCACCCTGACCCCGCAACCCTGGCTGGCAGCAGGTACAGCTGAGGCAGGACACCAGCTGATGTGGGCAGCGGGTGCTTGCCCCTTCCTGGGCAAGCCAGCAGGCTCAGCTGCTGGCACGCAGCATGGTATCTAACCCAGCGGGAAGTGCCGTGGTGGGGAAGCGGCTCTGGGAACCGAACATCCTGCATCGCTGGCTGGCAGCTTTGCCCGGGCTCCTCACACTGCCGGGACCCCGCCGTATGGCACTGTGCTGTACCACACATGCCTGCTCTTTCCACAGCCCTGGGCATCCGCAGCCCCTTCTATCTCAGGAGCACCAGCGTGAAGAATGGGAGGCATCATCCCCACTAGACCAGGGACTGGCCACAAGCCAAGGGCACACCCTAGATGGAGCCCGTAGGGTGCAACGGGAAGACGGGTCCTGGGGCGCTGGCCTTGGGGGAAGCATGGTGAATGGCCACAAAGCAGCTTTGTCCGCAGCCCTCGGGTGGTCTTTGGCCTGGTTTTCAGAAAGATCACTCCAAAGGGCACCCTGGGGGACATGACTTCCACTTGAAGTCTTTGAGGTCCAACTGCTTGGGACCGGGGTTCAGCAAAGCTGCCCGGTGTTACTGGGGGCTTGATAGCACCTTCAAAGATGTGCACGTTCAGGGGTGCCACCAAGCAGAGCCAGACTGGGAAGAGAGAAGATCAAATGCACCAGGTCCTGCCAGCCATATCTGCTAAAGAAGAGAGACTGCAGGGTGAACATCGCAGCTGGAGGAGCCTGAAGACACACAGGCTCCACTTTCGGGTGCATGTGTGATCACCTCTTTTTGTAACTGTGCCCACTTCACAGTTCTCCCTTCACCTTGTGCTCAATTGAAACCAAAGCGGCAACTAAAATGGTTGCCCCAAACCTCCCACCCAGCTGCAAGCTACGTCTTCTGGGCCAGAAACGTCTGGCAACATATTCCCTGAAGGTTGCAAGGAAGTCTTCAAATTTGACGCGGCAGCCTTTCCTTCCTGCATTACAGGCAGCGCTTCCTCAGAGATGACCCCCATATTTATGCCCTCAGCTAGAGGAAGATGCTCTAGCATGTGTGGAAACAGGCTCCAGCTCTGCACAGGGATCAGGACAGTCTCCAGCAGGCAGCTGGTAGCATAGCCAGCATGGGACTCCATCCTACTGCCTCCTAAATCCCTGACTCCTCAAAACCCCAGCCCTCAAAATCCCCTTGCGCAGCTGGTTGAAGAGCCGGGCCACACGCGGGCGAAGCGCCTGGAGGGAGCAGGCAGCAGGACGAACCCAAGCCCCCGACGCCCACCGAGGCAGGTCTGCGGCGTGCGAGAGGAGATCCCTTCCCCTGCTGCGTTCTGCTTGCGTAAGCAAGGTTTATGCTGTTAGATTCAGAAAAGCAATAACATCCCCGGCAATAGATGCCGCTCACGATAGCTCAGGGAACAGATAAGAATCCCAGAGATATGTTATTCCTGTTCAAAGCCTTGGTCACAGTGACCTCCACGGATATTTTGAAACCAAGCTGGTTTAACCTGGTTCTTCATTTGTTCGTGGTTGCATCTGCTTTTTGAAGAAATTTCCGAAGACCCTAAGCCCTGCTGCGTCTCTACTGTTCACTAGGTTTCCTTTTTCACTTAATGAGGCAAAGACCAGTTAATTAAAAAAAAGATCTCCATCTCCCAGCTGACATATTGCCCTTGGCCCAAGCGACTGTGCTCCCCACCCCGTGCACAGAGCTATTGCTGCAGCCGCCCGGGCGCAGTGCGAACCGAGATGGAAAAGCAAAGCAGAGGCTGTGCCGACACAGACACAGCGCAAGTGCCCCTCGGAGCTCGCTCAGTCTGGAAGCTCCCACCAAAACGGGGAGGCAAAGCGCCAACCACGCAACGAACCCGGCAGAATGAGAACTCCCTCTTCTTCTCTCTCCTCCCAGGAGACGGAAAACAGCCCTTTGAGGACGTGTTTGCACCATACCGGGATCCAGTAAAGAAGTGGCAAAGCCAAAGCGAAACAGGAGTGAAATCCTTCACTGCTGCTTCCCTCTGGAGCTAACAGACCAACAAATAGAATAAAATAAAAAAAAAAAAGAAACAGAATCAGTTTATTTCCCATGGAACAGCAAAGCTTGGGCACGGTCCTGCCTTGGGGTGCAGTAAGGTTCTGTAGTGCTCTCCTGCTGCACCCCTGGGCCAGCCCCACAGCGGGGACCGGCGGCATCAGCCCCTCTTCCAGTGAGGTCTCCATCACCCCAGAGGAGACGCGGCTCTGGACCCTGACCCTGCTACACAACCCTTAAGTGTGGGTGGGGGGTAAAACCTGCCTTTCCTAAAGCAGGCTCCTTTCTTCCCGCAGGGATTCTCTGATGGCAAGACCTATTTGGCATCCCTACGTCTCCTCCCGGACGGGACAAGTCCTGGCGAGCACAGCCAGGACCAGCCTGTCTCCTGGAAGGGGCAGAGAGCAGATCAGGCAAACGGCAGGCAGAGTGGGCAGCCGGCAGGCAAGCGTCCCAGCTGGTGAGAGAGGGGATGGGTGCTCTCATGGAGCCCACACCCCACACTGGAAAGCTCCACATCCCTGTCCCCACACCATTTCTAATGCAGAAGGGCTGCTTCTGAAGCAGCAGACGCACACGGCTTCGTTCAAAATCTCTCTGTGTAATTACAGATCCACCGTTTCTTCTGGGCTCCCACTTATTTAATCATCCTTTCTCATCTGCATTTAATACCCTGAGCTCTGTCAGAGGGCAAAAACACAGCCTTTACATCCAGAAGGACAAGAGTTCCCTGCAACAGCTGCTATATTTAACAAAAAATACACTGGGTTGTCATGGCAACCCTGGTTTCTAAAAATAGAAATGCCATATACAGCACAGTCGAGAGCACAGGCAGCGCTAACGGAAGCTGCTTTAACACAGCGCTGGGAGATGGAAGTAAACTTTTATTCTTCACAGGAATTGGTACCAAGCAAATCAAGCAAAATCACACCACCCTTTACTAATTAAAACCTTGATCCAGTGCAAAGGATCCCCATTTCCCCTGGCTCAAATATTGCTCCATGGCCTCTATTGCCTCGGCTCAAAAGTGTGCTTGTGGGGGGGGTTGCTGAAGCAAGCTGGACCGGCCGAGCCCCGGCGCGGCTGGCATGCCGGCGCTGGATGCGGCCGCTTTTCCTCCTGGCACTGACACGCCGAGCCCCAGCGTGGCCAAGCCACCGGGGCTCCGGCATCCGGGCAGGTTCCAGCTGCCCGGGAAGTTGGGCAGGTTGTCGGGTCACCCCCAGCCAGCAGATCTGTTTGGGTAAGGCTGAGTTTTGGTAACCTCAGTGCTCACAGCTGGTGCTCAGAGGAGCATCTGGTCCTGCCTCGCTTGCTGTAAATGACCTCCAGAGCGGGTATCAGAGCCATGCCCGGGATGTACAGGTTTCCAAACGGCCTCTTCCCCTCTCCGCTGGCAAAACCAGGTCTCTGGGCATCAAATCAGGCGACTCCCCGAGGAGCCTTCTCCTTCCTCATGGAAACACAGACACCCCAACACAGCACTGTTAGCAAAACACGCAACCGGCACCCTACAGCATGAGCCAGCTGAGCATCTTCTGAAATCAGATTAGCAAGGCTGAGTAGCCACAGCCTGCTTACGGACAGCAGTTGCTTCCCATTGCAGTCCAAGTCTCCAGCCATCTCACTAACTCTCTTTGACGTTTCTTGCTCCAAGTGGAAGGCGCGCGTTGCCAGATTGCAAACCCCCCGCGTCGTTTCCAAGCCCCGCTTCCCCGGATGGGAGGATCAGCTGCACACTTGCTGCGGAGTCCCCTGCTTTAGCTCTCCCCACGCAGCGCTGGCTTCCAGGAATCCTTGAGCGTCCCGGTTGAGTGCCGCGTGCTTTCTGGATGATGCACAGCTCTGCTTGACTTCTGCACCGTTCTTTAAAGGCAGGCATTGGATAGCGAGGAAAGGGCTCTTAAAGAGGAAAATACTTCACGTTGTTGTAGCAGTGTGTGTGAGTGTTCTTTTTTTTTTTTTTACCCCTTACGAAAAAACACATTGCCAGACCTGATGGGAACCTAAGTCAGTCCGTGCAATATTTTCCCCATTTCATGGATGATACCAGAAGCCTTGGAGGAAACCAAGAAATCCTGCATTGCGCATTGTTGTGGGATTACCTGCAGTGGTTTGCAGCAGTGCTAGCCCTTCCCCAACACTTAGACTGTCAATAAATTATATATAAATATATATATAAAATAAATTAAATAATAAATGAATTATATTAATTAAGTTTAGACCGTGTGTCAACACACATTGATATCTTCTGAAATCAATAAATAATTTTACTGCAGGTTGAAATAGCATTGAAGATGATGTCACTTGGCTTAAAGCCTGGGTTACTCTATAGCCCAAACCTTGAGCTGCTAGCTGCAGACACTCCAGGCAGCTCATGGTGCCTAGAAAGTATCCACCAACGTCATACTTCTACAAGTGCAGAAGTGTCTGTTTTTTCTGCGTGTAGCTTGTCATGCAGGGTTTAAGTGACTGGACCCTGTCACATGCACAGATGAAGACTGGAGGTGAACCACAGGGACAGCTAGCCCTTGATAAGACCAGGCAGAACAATCCTGATGGACCTCAGACCTTCTGAGCCTACCTTTCAGTCCTTGATGGTTGAAGATCATTGCTTTCCCTGAGAAAATGTAGCATGATTAAGCACCCACCAGGAGCACCACTTGCCTTGTTGGACAGCTTGCCAGTGCCATGCCAAGCCCACAGCCTCTCTCTGTGGGCTTACACACCAATTCATCTTGCAAAACTAACCCCCTAACCCCTTTCTGTCTGCACACTTGAGCAGTAGCCCTTGCCAAACATGTGAATCCACCTTCCTCGCTGGGCGTGCAGGGAGACGGAGCGGGTGAAGAGCAGCAAGCAACGAGGGCTCTCTTGACTCATTGCATCTCCTGCCCATGGTGGACACATCAACATTGCCTCCTCTTTGGTTCACGGTGAGGGAACACCTCTCCCCTCCACCAGCTGTGTCTCTGCCTCTGCGTTTGCTAAATGCACTGGCCTGGCACAATCAATGCAACAACCCATTCTGTTTCCCAAAACTAGGCAAGATGAACATGTTTATGTGGGTCATTAAACTGGTGAGTGCCCAGAGTGTGTTACTGTGCAATAAATATCACTCTTCCCATACGTACTCACCATGCTGGGGCTGCAGGCGTCTCCAGCTCGCAGAGGCTGGCGCTGGCACCGTGCTGTGGCTGCCGAGAACCTGGCTGGAGGGTGCCTGCGGCACGAAAGGGTGCGAGAGCATCGGCACAGGCTCGGCGCAGGGCCTCGCTCAAGGACTTCAGGTTTTATTTGCTTCATCCCGCTTCATCCTGACCCAGTTCCTGGCCAATCCCAACTCGCCATCAGCTCACTGCAGAGGGTATATAAATAATGGATGTATCTCCACCTGTGCTGTCCCACTACGATTTCTGCTCAGCGTCTTTCTGCAGCCTCCCCGCTCGCTGGAAGCAGAGCGTACTCACTCTCCTGTATTTTGTCCCAGATCTGGCCCACCTTTACCCCCTGCCCTGCATCCTGCCCCCCTGCAGTGCCCAGTATTCAGACGGATGACGATGTTTCTTTAGCTTACAGCCACCGAGGGCCCCACGCTGCTGGCCGTATCAGCATCGCAGTGGCACCTCCTTGTTACTGACAAGGGCAGTAAATTCGTGGCGCTTACAGTGCACAAGTAAATCCGTACCTTTGTGATGAGTGAAAGGAAGGGCTTTAACGGTGAATATTCCTCAAAACCGGCAAAATGGAGAAGGGTGTGGATGAGATTTAAACTGAATGCCTGTGGGATGGCAGGTGGTCCAGCTCCTCTGGCTGGGCACGGCTGCTGAGCACTGAGCTGGACCACGTGGGTAAAGTGGAGGACGCTTGCTGCTGGGGGCTGATGCTTTTAGAGCAGGGCAGGGAGTTAAGTGCACAGATCCTGTTATTGCTAATGGTGTTTGTGTTTAGAGCTCCCCAGGCGTTGCTTTAGAAACTGCCGTGCCCAGGCTGTTAACCCAGTCTCACCTGCTGTTTAGCTTTTGGTACTCGGATGCAAAATTGCATCGTGTTTGGATGTGCAGGGCATGTCGTGAAGTGCTTGCTGCAAGAGCCGCAATTTGCCTCCCGCACTCCTGCCTTTCGGCTGCTCAAAATGGGAAGGAGGTTGAGCTACGGCATCTCAGGAAGGGTGGGCAAGCAGGCAATGGCCCAGCCTGCTCTCCTCGCCCAAATCTCACTGACCTTTTGGGAAAGGGGAACCAGTGGCAGTGCTGAGAGGTCTGATGGGTGGAAATGAGAGCCCCTAAAGAGACTCCAGCTCAACTCCCAACCCTTCATTCTCGCTCCAGAGATCCCTTCCGGCAGCCCACCCAAACAACTGGTAACAGCCAGTTCTCAGCACTGAGTACACATGGCAGCCCACGGGGCAGCAGCGGCAGAAGTATCATGGACAAAGGTCCTTCAGTGCCCTGTCCACAGATGAGCCATGCCTTCATGATGGAAGTAGAGGGAATTTCTTATGCTGACTTCTGTTAAAGAGAAAAGCCCTGGGCACTGCAGCATCCCCTTCTGGGACCCTTCCCTCCTGGTGTCTTTCTCAAAAGAGGTGAAGATATTAAAGATTTCATGAGGGCATCCTTCCCTCCCCAGGAGGATTTCCATCACTCAGTGAGGCCAGACCACATGTAGATGTAATGGCAACCTTCTGGACGCTGCATGTACAGACTCACCCAAGCAATGCTCACAGTCAGGTGGGTGCTTTCTCAAGGAAACGCAGCTTCTGACGGCACTGTCCCAGCCTCAACCTGCGGACATTGACCACAGGTATGCAATAACAATCCTGCGCAAGCCCACAAGGCTTCATCTACACAGACCGATAAAGCATTTGGCCAACATATGGACTGTGTGGCAGTTGTGCTCTGGGAGTCAAATGCAAGAGAGATCTTGAAAAGTGCTCAAGACCTACAGGGATGAGGCAGAATAAACACAATATTTAATTATTTTAATTTTGATGTGGATCTGGCCAGATTTACCGCATATGCTTAGCTGGGACCCCTGGAAGAAACCCTGTTGGCAGCACACTCCCAGCCCCAAAGAGGCCAAGGAGGCACATCCCAGCAGGGCCAGGGCACCAGCACATCCAGGCAATGCCTCCAGACAAGAGGTGAACACAGTTCACCCCAGAAAGCTGCATCCCAGGATGTCCACCCATCACAAATCCTCACCTTCCTCCTGATCTCATGCCACTAACCTGGCTCAGGTTTGTGCCTTGTCCTTGCAGACCTCCCTGATCTTACGGCATGTGTCCCTCCGTTCCCATGGGCTGGCTGTTGGTGGACACAGCCCTCTCCCTTCTCAGTCCCATAGCGAGGGACCGAGACGACATCTCAGCCTCAGTCCAGGATTTCTCGCAGAGCAATGAGTTGTGGTTACCCACCAGCACTGGCTTACCAGCAGACTGTGCGGCACGGCCCAAGCCACCACAGCTCCCTCATCCTGCTGCTGACTACCCAAAAGCAGTTGGGCTCTGCCCGACCTCCCCTCCAGCACGGCTCGCGGCATCCCCTCCAGTGCGGCTCCATGACCAGCTGCAGAAGAGGCAGGAAGCAAATTTTTGCTGCCCTCCTGGGGACCTGTGCAGTGTGGGTGTCAAAGGAGGAGAGCAATTGTAAATCAGAGCCATCTCCCATTGCTTTGGCCTCCCCCACTCTCTTCCTTTTGGCTCTTAGTCTCCAGCTTGTGGAAACAGCTCTATGAAGCCTCTGTAGGAAGCCCAGGGATGGTCACAGGCAGCACAGCCTGTGTGCTTGTAATAAATCTGACCTGCTCTGTACATGCCGGCATACCCTGTGTGATGAACATCCCCACTTCTGGCAGGCAAAAACTGAGAAAAATCACAGCAGGACTTGTGTTTCATTAGGAGTCTTCGGGAAACCCACGTTACAAGCCGAAGGACACTCTGGTACATCCACCCTGCTGGAAATGATCTGACCCCTTCAATAGCAGGTGTATCTGCAGAGATCTCCAGGATGCTCAGTAGAGCTGCTCTCTTAAAGGAGGGTCCACTCAAAGAGGCAGCGCCTTCTGGTACAAATTTGGCCAGGTTTCTTATTTCCAGGAGTTAAAGCTCAAGAAAGAAAGAACAGGATTCGTTATCAAGCCTCCACATTGGCAGGCATATCTTCTAAAATAAGAGCAGATGTTTGGTTCCCCTTGTCCCAGTCTGCATCGTGTGCATTTGTATTTCTAAGACAGCTTTTCTTCAGGACACATTAACACTTAAGCAAGCAAGAGACACCATGAGCCAAAACTCACTATGTTAGGGGCTTCCTAAGCATCTCATCACAGCTCCAGCGTGTGAGTAATGTGAGAGAATTTCACGCGCTATGGGAGATCAATAAACCCTTGAAACAATGACCAGCTACAGCAAATCCTCTCCAGAGCACCCAGCAAACACAGACCACAGCTCAGTCCATAAAAGGGACGAGCGTTACACAGGAGATGAACAGCAACCACACGCCGGTTCAGCCACCAAGGACAAAAAAAAAAAAACATCAGCCCTAAAATTCAGGTTTTGGAGTCTGGCAGGCTGCAAGGCAGGACCTGCAAAGCCGTAGTGTGGTTTCCCCATATCCCTCTGCACCTGGGCTCCCTTGCCAGGCTCTTTCCCATTATAGGTTTGCAGACACACAGCTGCCGTGTGGCTCTACTGCTGTGCCAAAAGTAACGCCTGGTGCATCGTGGCAGACAGCAGCCTGCATGGGAACCTCGAGAGGGGTCCAGTGGGATGGGAAGCACAAGCTACGAATCCAACCAAGCACTGCTGTGGTCTTGTAGGGGACAAAACTCATGTTTCAGCCAAGCAGGGCACTTTGTGTGTGCTGATTTTCCACTGGGGAATTCCTCATTTTAACCACATTTTCATAAGAGAGAAATGAAAGGGGAGAGTTTTCCAGTCCTTTCAGGTTGAAGGCTACACAACCAGACCTGGTCAACACAGTAGAGCCAAACAAACATAGAGCTGGGATGGTGTATCTCAGTGTGAACCTCTCCCTCCAGCCTTCTCTTGAACAAACCTGATATAACCACCTGAATTTTGCCTCGAGTTTCTTTTCTTTGCTCCAAGTTCTGCTGGGTCTGTCTCCAGGAGTCAGGAATTAAGTAGCATAGCTAGTCCAAAGTAAATTGCTCTACAATTGCTTTTCCATAACAAGATGGTTGTTTTCTTAGGGCAAACCACTTTTATTCTTGAGGAAAGTGTCAGCAGGAGGAAGAGCCAGAGAAAACCTAGCTATGCTGCTATTCTGGAACTATTATCATCACGTAAAAAGCCAGTGAGTTTCCCCTCTGCAGGGTTTGTGACCAGGCCACGCTGACAAACGGGCATGACCTGCTCTTTAACTTACCCCCAGCTCAGTTGGCGATGTCAGAGTTGGGGTTCTCTATACATACCCGTGGCTTGGTGTGGGGGTGTGGGGAGAACGCTCTGTCTCCAAACCGAAAAGGCAGAGAAAACATGGAGCTGCTCCAGCGAGGGAGAAACGTCTATAATTAATGTAGTGGGAAAATTACACGTTTATATAGCCCCCCCCAACACAATAGCAGACATCCATTTCCTGCAGGGCTGTGGACGCTTGCCAGCCCACAAATAAATCACAAAAACACAAAGCCAACAAGGAGCAAAAGAAAGGGGAATTATCACATAGGATGCAGCAGCCTTTTGTACCAGGAAAGTAATCAGCGTCTCCACCAGACATCTATTGTTTATCAATAATATTCTCTAACAATCCTGCCGTTTGAGTCTCAACTGGGAAGTGATGTCGAAACTGAACGATGGAGGTCTCCCTGGATTTTGCAACCTCCAAATGCACAACAAAGTGGTAGCTTGGGAGATGTACTGACCTGCCTCAGGAGCATTTGTGGGACCAAAACCAAAAAACCACAGCAAAGCTGATATTAAATAAACTTCGGCATGGGTAAAAAATGGAAGAAAACCAAAGCTCCCCACTTTGCTCCAGGAAGAGGGTGCCTGGTGTGCAGGGACGGAGGCACACAATGGTCTCCAGCAACTCCAGAGGGACCGGGTCCAGTGATGCTGGAGATTGAAAATAAGGAACAAAGGGTTTTAGGGAGAACTTGCAATCCTACTCCCACACATTTTCCCTCCCCTCGTCTTTCCCCATAGAGGTTTAACGACACTAGCTCCAACTTCACAGCACAGTCGAGTCAATGAGAGCCTCTCCATTGACTTTCAGCTGCCTTTGGCTCAGGCGCTGGGATCATGACACCAGTTTTATGACTTCCCCTGTGACTTATGAAGTTGGGTTTTATCAGCAACAGGAGACTGGAGGAGAAGGTCCATTAGTAGGTTTCAGAAGGGCAGTTCCTGTTTTCTTCTTAGCCCGGGGCTGTGTTAAATGAATTACGGGCGTGCGCCATACTTTCCAGAATATATTTTGGCTACAGCAACGCTGGCAAATGTGTGAACACTCCCGAGTGGTTTTTTTTTCCTGCTTCTGCTCCATGCGCTGTAGGGTGAATGCTGCTGGCTAGATTCCTGGTGGAAGCCGGGCTGCAGCTCTGGCTAGTGGGGTCTCATGACGCAGCTCTCTGTGCCTAACCCTGGTACCTGATCGCAGGGGTCCATCACAGCATGGTATGAGTCACGGGTTGACTGGCTTCCTATGGGTCCAGCTATAGCAGCTGGACTTGCTTTTGTGCAAGATCCATAAGAGAGTCCCCAAAATGTTTTACTGAAGCAAGCTTTAAGTTGAAGTTCTTTAGGCGGCACCCAAACCCATCCTCTGCTGCTCACATAGAAGCTTCTCCACCACCTAGAGGAACATTCAGATGTGATGTCTTGGGCTGAGGTTGGTTTATCTCACTGAGCACCCTTATTTCACTTGCCACCAGACCTCCATCAGGATGAGAGGTCCCATCGCCTGGAACAGCTAAGATGAAATTCCTCCCAGTCCAGGCTTGCCGACCCCAATTCCTCTCATGTCCTGCTCCTACCCTCCCATTCCTGGGAGGCAGGGGGGAAACACCGCTGGCACTTAGCAATGTCAGGGGATAAAGCAAAATGCTTCACCACACCGCAGGCACTTAAGCTTTTCCTTTCCTTCCTTGGACTGCTAAAAAAAAAAAAAAAAAATAATAAATTGTATATATTGATACACACACAAAAGTGAAACATTTGTTTAGGAGAAAAGGGTGTTTTTCTCACTGATTATTGGCTGCCATTCAGGAGGGAGGGAGAACAGCAGCCATTAATGTCTGCCTGTTCCTCAGTGATTTGAGCTTTTGTGTTTTGAACGGCATACGTAATTCTGATAAAGGTATTAGTGTATTTCTTGGACTGAATAATAAATTATTAAATGCAAAGCCCTCTATTTAGGCACTGTAATGCTGAGAACTTAAATGCAAAACACTAAAGACACTCAAAGTCTCAAGGTCCCCACAGCAGCTCTCTCTGCACTGCACAAATGAAGTACCCGAACTGATGTGGCTGTATTTATGGGGTGCACATTTCGGGGACCGCCAGGGCCAAGGGCAGGAATGGACCTTTCCTGGATGTTTGCAGAGCACTTTGCTCAAAGCCGTCTCCAGCCCAGCCTGCAGCCGCGAGCGCTATCGGAGAGCGGTGGCTCCCACCGTAATATCCTCCAAACTGGGTACATAGCAAGCTCCCTCTTGAGCTCATTATGACTAAGTGGCACACAGGAACCGATAAGCACATTCAGGATAAACACATCTGGAAGCTGCTTGCTAGCTACAAAGAAATGCTTGTTAACACACTTTTTTAGGGTAAAAATGGAGCAAAGCTAAAATACAGCAAGCAGAGTTTATAGAGTTTTCATTTGGGGGGGAGGGGAAGCCATCCTCAAACAAGAGCACTCAAGGCTGCTTTGACTTTTTTCAAACAGCAGGCTAATTTTATTTTTTTGTGTGTGCGTTTCCATTTTCTGTTAACCAATACTAGTACTAGCCTGGCTTGGGCTTGTTGAAAACCATCACTTCTGGACTGGCACAAGGTGCTGAGATTTCCACAGCACCAAGCCCTGCCTTGCTCTCCCCGCCGGCTCTGCCCCACAGGCAAGTGCATTTCAGAGGGCAGGGCACAGCTCACTGCAGGGTACACTAGCCCTCGGGACCACCTACGTTATCTTTCTGACAAGGTCTGACTGCTGCCCAACTCAACCCATATCTAACAAATGTGCTGGACCACAACCGGTGAGCCAACGCTGCGGATTCTGGAGTGCCATCCGCTGGCACCATCCCTCCCGCCTGCCGGCAGGCTTCAGCATCCACCCTCGATGGATGGGGGGCCAAGGGGCCAGCATGACCCTAGCCCACAGCTCTGGACCCCTCCTGGATGCAATCTTCCCTCGTGGGCACAGGGCACAGCTACCCTGCGTTGACCATCCTCTGGCCAGCGTTCCTCCTTTCTCCAACATGAAAGCCAGGCTCACTTCAGTGTAGAGGTTGGGAGCCAAGGTCCTGGCCGGGGTGCAAGGGGTCCTGCCAGACCCATGGCTGCATCCCTCACTGGGCTGGGCAGCTGCCCACAGCAGGCGTGGGAAGGCTGGTGGCTAGCCCTGGAGCTCTCCAAGCAGCTATGATGGCACATACCAGATGACACGTTCCCCACCAGTTCTCCCTCCTTCCCAAGCAACAACTGGGGTGGTTTTATTCTCGCCTCCTTGAATATCCTTCTGCCATTTCTGGGGCTGCTCTCATTTCCTCACCTCTTCCCTCACCCAAAGGACCCCTGTGGGTTCATCCTTTCCTCCAGCTGTGAATCCTTGTGGATTCACTCTTCCTCCATGAGAGAAGGGAGATTTAAAAAAATCCCAACACCTCAAAACCCCAAACCAAACCCCATCCCATGTCCATAAGCCTCCAGACAAGTAGCATGCTGCAGCCCACATAGCTGCATAAACTCAGTTTAAAGGCTGTCTTTAAAGAAGTAAAAGGATATTCCAGAGCCAGCAAGTGCCTGGTAATTCAGGCAACAGTTGTCAGAGCCTTCTGCCTTTGTTTAGTGTCTCTCTATTGAAGGGAAGAATTTTAATAGGATACAGCTCCAGCAAGAGGCAGCACCCTCGTATTAGCTGAAAGCAACATGATGCTAGAGAATTGTAGATGGCACTTGGACACAGAATCACAGAATCATTAAGGTTGGAAAAGACCTCTAAGGTCATCAAGTCCAACCATCAACCCAACACCACCATGCCCACTAAACCATGTCCCGAAGTGCCATGTCCACATGTTTTTTGAATACTTCCAGTGATGGTGACTCCACCACCTCCCTGGGCAGCCTGTGCCAATGCTTGACCACCCTCTCAGTAAAGAAATTTTTCCCGATATCTAATCTAAACCTCCTCTGGTGCAACTGGAGGCCATTTCCCCTTGTCCTATCACTAGTTACTTGGGAGAAGAGACCAACACCCACCTCACCACAACCCCCTTTCAGGTAGTTGTAGAGAGCGATGAGGGCTCCCCGCAGCCTCCTCTTCTCCAGACTGAACAACCCCAGTTCCCTCAACCACTCCTCATAATACTTGTGCTCCAGACCCCTCACGTGGCATCCAGGGCATGAAACTAATGAAATTAATACTCAAGGTGGGCGCTGAGCTGGGTGGGCAGCAAGAAGTAGAGGGTGTGCACAGAGGAGAAAGCTAGGTCAGTCTCTTTGCAGAGAAGGTGGAATGAGGGGTTTCAAAGAAGGATGAGGTCCATGAAAGCCAAGGGTTCGTTCAGAACCCAGCAGAACCGAGTACTAAATGCAGAACCCCTTTGCTTGCAAATGCCAGGCCAAAGAGAGGGCAGCAGAAACACCAAGGCAGCTAGAAAAAACAACGCTTAGCGCATTGGTCATCGAGTGCTCCCCAACGTGATGGTCACCAAAGGTTCTTGTGCACACACATGGCAGGGCAGGGGATGTGTGACGCTGCTCCAGCCTGAGGCATAGGCACAGACCAAACCACCCAGGTCACAGAGCAGCGAGTGAACCCTGCAGAGTCAAGGGATGCAGGGAGCCTGTCAGGGATATGGGCAGAGTCAGCTGAGCTCTAACAGATTTCCAGTAGCACCCCTTCAAGAAAAGATCAACGGAGAAGAACGTTTGGGCCATGAATGAATAATAAATAAACCAACTTAATAAAATGCAAGTGTGAGTTATGTTAGGTCTGGGGTGGAGCCTGCAAAGGCACCAGAGGAGACCAGCAAAGGCACCCAGAGTCTCCTTTCTCCCCACAAATGTGACTTGGTCGCACCAAGTTGTGGATCCCCAATGCCCCACACATGTCCCAGCTGAGAGAGCTCCACTACTGCAGGGGCAGGGTGGTCTGGGAGGTTCAAACCACTGTGAAGATTTCACCCTTTCACCCCAGGCTGAGCCTGCTGAGTTCAGAGCAGTGCTGAGCTGCAGCTTGGAGATTTGCTGCCTGGCACACATACCTATGGAGTCGAACAAAAAAGAGCATCGTTTCCCCTTCACTTCTATAAACAGGAAGAAAAAAAACTTACCAAAAAGTGGGTTTAGGCTAATCCTAAAATGAAAGTTCATAATCTTTAGCTAGATTTCAAAAGCAAAGACTCTGACCTGAAATGTTTAATTTGACCTAAAATCTTTTGCTTTGCTTTTAGTTTCTTGGATACTTTAAGGAAATGTGCCAATTTTAAAATCAAACAATAGTTTAGCTTCTGGATGTTTTTTACAGCCTCCTGTAATTTGTTTTCTTCCTTTTTTTTTTTTTTTAAGTAACTCTGTAAGCAGGCAAATCACAAACACCCTGGCATGGTGACAAAAGCCATAGGATATTGCCCAGGCCATGTCCGTGTCATTTTGTGTAGTGAGAGGACCAGACCTGGGAGATGAAGGGCCACGCCACAGTGCAAGGTGGAGGGTCTGCCTTTGGCTGCCTTCCCCAGCTAAAACCACAGCTCAGGCTGGAGGCTGTTCCATCCGTAGCCCAGCTGCTACCCTCCCTGCAGGGCATCACTTGGGGATGCTGTGGCAAAGATCATAAGATCATCCCTTCCAAATGTCCTCACTTGCTGAGAAGAGCCTGAGTATCTCAGCCTGGGGACTTGTGACAGGATCTTGTCTCCTTTGGCCATGCCCCTGTGGCCCATCTGCTCCATTTGGTTCACAAGATGTTTTCAGATGCCCCAGTCCTCCAAGAAACTGGCTTGCTATTGGATTTAATAGTTGGCTGAAACCAGCTCTCAGCTTGGTCTTCAAGCAGCTCTCCCACATCAAGAGGGTTTAAACACTTCCCTACAGTAAGGGTCTGACATTACCCCAGTGACAACCCAGGAGCACTGCTGACTATAAAGACGAGGATCAAAGCCCTGCAGCGCAAAGTGTCACTAAGACAAATCCCATTGAACTCCAGGCTTGAACAGGGGTTCAAGAAGAGTTGAAGGAGAAGAACCTCTGAAGAAGTTCAAGATGTCCCAAAATGGCACATTCTGGGATGACCTGCACAACAAAATAAGTCTGCTGCACTTCGGAGTTGCATTTTTTCAGTTGCAAAATGTTTATCGGGGAAAGAGCCCCACTTTCCAATTCAGCCATTTCAGAAAGTGCAGTGTTTACTCAGTCAGATGGCTGTTTTGAGCAAGAGAGCAGGTTTCTCAGTTTTAAGATTTGCCAGGGCCAGGGTAGAAAAAACCAACTTCCTTTCATACCAAGTGCCCTTCAGTTGTAAAACAATTGCCTTTAACCTCATTTAAGAACAATAATACCAGTTGCACTGTGTTTTCCTTTGCTTTCCTGGTTTATCCACTTGGGAGTCTCATTATGGCCTCATAAAAGAGTATAAGACTACTACTAACCTTTAATTGATACAGTAAAACGTAGGTATGGGGTACATATGGAAAGTAACTACTCTGCATAGGGCACCGAGTACTTTGTAAACCTGAACAACTCTGCTGTACCATGCAAGTGTCTTTGCTTTTGGCACCACAGAAAGCCAGGATCAAATCAGCAGAAAGCAAGATCTACAAGGAGATGCACTCAAACCAGAGACGCTTCACACTGCCATCCAGAAAAGGTAAACAACCCAACTTATTATTTCTCCTTTTGACTGAGCCATGTCACTGTTCCCCTGAGGAGCATTGTGCTCCATCACACAACATCCCAGCCACCATGACCAGAAACAGCTGAGTTAAAGATGTAAAGAGGAGGTTGGGAACCTATAGCAGCTCAAAATGCAAAGCACGAATGTGGGCTACACTTATACTCATGCTTCACCTGCATGTGGGACACTCAAAAGGCCCCTGGGTACCACCCAGCCACCTGCCAGCGGAGGCTGTGCATCCCCTGCAGCCTCCTCAGAGCAACATACCGGTTCTAGATGAACATCTTAAAAAAGAAGCATTTCACTCAGGGTATCTGCTACCTTATAAA
>NW_010512685.1:0-5758 GCF_000687285.1 Phaethon lepturus
TGCTCGTTGCAAAGGGGTGGAGGGAAATTCAGGAGCACAGCCTCCTGCTCCCAGTTTCTGGCGGTCACTTGCGAAACAGGTCCTCATATTTAGGAAGTGAAAAAGATTCGTTCAGTGAATTTGCTCCTGTACGAGGTAGAGGGGGAAAAAGGTGTGTTGTGCTTCTTTCCGTCCCGCCTCTCTTCCCCCCCGCCCTCCTATCTGTCCATGGACACAACGGATGCTTTCCATGGGATAAGGAGTAGGGTAACAAGGTAATTTCCTGGGCACTACCCAGTCCGTTTATTTCCTGATTCCCCACCACAGCCGCTGCTGGAAACAGCTGCTGCAGGCACAGCTCTCCGGGCTGAACGGGGTTTGAGCTGGCCTCTTGCTGTGACAGAGGAAGCATCTGTCTCTGGGAAGCAAAAAGAGAGAGGGTTTATTCCCCTCCCTACATCTGTGGGACCCCTTACAACCCTTTCCACCTCACAGGCTGCTAAAGCCGTGTATTGCCACAGGTTTCATCTCATCTTCTTATCAAGTACCTATGAATTTACCTTCCTTAATTTGTAGCTGTGAGAGGAGCCAGGAGGGTGTCTTGGCTTTTCATCACCTTCACCGAGGCAGCATCGTGGCTGTTGTTGGTCTGGTAGTATAGCCTGCAGCATTTAGCAACCGAGGAGGAACTTATAAGAAGATCAACTCAGGACAATCTCTAGAAACCATCTCATACCAGCTGCACTGATACAAAGTCCTACTAATTAGTTATGCAAACCCATGGGTGGTATTAAGGAACCTGATAATTTACTGCACCCTCCCAAGCATCCCATCTGGGTGGCACATTGGCCCACCGCTGTTCCTCCTTATTTAAGTAACCCCTGCCCAAGGCTCTACCCAACTACTGTGCAGAGCAATGAGTTTTGTGGTCGAAACTTGGGAGGAACATTAGTGTGCTTCAGGGTGCAGAAGGAAAGGTGAATAAAAGAGCAGAGCGAGAAGAGAAGAGAAGAGAAGGGAAGGGAAGGGAAGGGAAGGGAAGGGAAGGGAAGGGAAGGGAAGGGAAGAGAAGAGAAGAGAAGAGAAGAGAAGAGAAGAGAAGAGAAGAGAAGAGAAGAGAAGAGAAGAGAAGAGAAGAGAAGAGAAGAGAAGAAGAAAGAAAGGGTATCATCACCAAGGGTTTAAGCATAAAGAAAACGATGCAGCCAAAGCCTCTGGAGTTCTCACATGAAGCATCATGAGAACACAGCTGCTCCTGAGCTTGGGGGGCTGTAGTTCACAAAGAACATTTACACGGATGAAACCTGCAGAGAAATTCTGGGAAAGCAAAACAGATAAGCACAGCTAAGGGGGTTGCTCTGCGCTCAAGATCCTCCTCTTCATTTTATGGGCTCCTGGGTTCACTAGCAAGCAAGAATACCCAGACCTTTGCCTTCCTGTCAGTTTTGGAAACCAGTCATGCCCTCTTTAAACAAAGACTTCTCCGCCCTGTCCAGACCACTTTCACCAACTGCCATGGTTAACACATATTTGGAAAAATTCTGCAGCCAGCATGTGTTTGTCTTCTCCTCACACTTCCAAAAATGATTGTGCTGGAGGAAGGAAGCCTCCCCCTCTTTTGACCCCTCCAGCTGGAAAATCACCTCTAATCTTACTGCCCTTTTTCCTGCTGTGTATCCTGCCAATTAAAACTGGGTCTTGTTATGAACTGCAAACAATGTGGCTAAGCCTTTGGCCAGTTTTTTTCCTAGTTCAACTCTCATTCTACCCATGAACAGAATTGTTTGGATTGTATTTTGCATCTCATGATCAGCTCATCCCCCTCATTTCACCCTTCGTCCTTGCTCGCTGTCAGCTTTCCTACTGCTCTGCCTGGCATCTGCCATGCCATTTTGTTCCTGGTGTTTTCACATGTGATGGGTGAATGGGCTCACTTCCCATTGCACTGGAGACATTTTAGCGCTGCTCTGTACCTGGAGGCGCCTGTGTTCATTCCCCTATGTACCGCGTGTTGAAGACATAGGCATATACCACCTGGCTGAGCTAAAGCCTTGTTTGCTTGTTTTGGCTTCCAGGATGTGTATTCTCATGTTGCCATTTGACTGCCCCACAGAAAAATACCGTCAACTTGTAGTGGACGTGGCCACCTCCAACAGAGTGTCCTTTTCTGTCTCTCCAGCTCCCTACCCAGCAATGGCTGGGTAACTTGGGTGGGATTGGGTGGCCTCTGCCCACACCTCCACATCTGGCTGTGACCAGGATGGACCACTCACTGGAAAAGATGTGTAGTTCTATTTAACCATGGGCTCTGGAGTGTCTTGTTGTATACATAGACCTTTTTCTTGGGGGCTTGATAACTAGGTTCTCCCCTTTATGGCCAATCCCTATTTCACTCTTCTGTTTGCTGTTAATGCAGTTCTTGGACAAAATCACAAGCTTCTCCCTTAGGTATTCTTAAATTCAGCAAGTGACCAGGAGATAATGTTGCCCATAGTCTTTTAGGGTCTTGCTCCTCTAGAGCTGAAGAGCCTCTTGATGTGCTGGATGTCAGATATGCCTTCTCTTTCTTTCTACAGAAGACAAAGCCTTTTAGGAAGTTTCAAAGGCTCTTCCCCACTCCCCTGACACACGCAGTAGAAGCAGTGGTGTATCTGCACATCCTTCTAATTAGACTGCGAACTCCACTGGGATGTTTGATACTACAGGGCAGAGCTGGTTGCTACGGGGAGACCGCAGTCCTCAGGAGCTCTGTTGACTTTGGTGGCACTGCTGCTGTCTCTCTCTTCAACACATGGAGGGCCCCCACCTTGAGTTTTGTCTGTGTTTTGCTCAAGCTCTATGTCACTGTGGAAACACAGATGGCAAAACAGTCCTTGACTCTATTTTCTCTTCGGTGACTCCCTTCCTCCAGCTCCTGGTATGAGTGTGCGCTGCTTGCAGGTACCCTGAGTGTCAAGCTACGTAAGGACAACCATTTTCTGCAGAAAGTAGGTTGTTCTGTAGCACCTGGAGGCTCTCTGACATCTTTTTCATATGCACATTCACAAACTTCCCACTTTCCCCCACACTTTGCAGTGCTCTAGGAAGGAAAGAGGCTGAGAACTGAGGAGACTGTATTTTGGAGTCTGCTGTGCACTTTTTATACTAATGTATACACAGGACGGTATGTCAGAGAAGCCATTGGAGGGCTAACATTTTTTCCAGACAAAGTGATAGTCTATGGACCTACATCTCCAGTGACTGGAAAATGCCCTTTCTCTTACATTAAGGTCATGAGTAGGAAGCCTGCCTCTGCTTGCCTGAGCTTTCCCTGAGGCAGAGACCATTTGTGTAGGTGGTGTCCTCTCCTCCCACATGGCCCGGAGGATGAAGCCTCATTTCAGTCCTAGTGAAGAGACACACACAGCTGCGGGATGAACTGTCATACGCAATATGAAATAGGGGGGGAGTCACCTCTATTTGCTGTGTGCTGTGATGTATTTAGGACATGGAGGACTGCATGCACCTGAGAAGCGGAATCTTATTAGTTCTGTGCTTTATACAGTACCAGGTACACCTTACATGCACCAAAGCACACCTTCATCTCACCTTTTTTTCTGGTCTATTTAACAACCACCTACAGAATTTCCCTCATTTGTCCTCTTTAACTCAATTGTTGTCCTAGCAGCAGCCGTAGCCTCTTTTATTGCTTAGACATGCATAGTGGTGGGCAGAGGTGCTTGCTGTTTCTGGCACAGATGAACCATGGACCATCTGAAGAAGGTGACTGTGCTACCTCCAGGACGCAGCCCTTTCCTTCACAGTAGCTGCACACAGCGTTCCCAGTTTTGGGAAGCAGCTCCTTTCCACCACCCACCTGAAGAACATGAACTTCTTGGTGCCATCCCAAGAAACACAAGAAGTTTCACACACTGAGGTAGATCCACCTTATCTCAGAGACTTATATGCCACTTTAAGATGGTCTCTTCACCACCCCCAATGTGGGCTGGGTGTGTCCCTGAAGTAAAGAACACTACTTCATTTTTTTCAGAGATAATGATAGAGATTTGCTGTTTCTCTTGATGCTTCTCTATCAACTCTTTCGAATTTTGGCTAGAGAAATATGTGGCAAGATACCACATCTGGAATGTGGGATGTGAGAGCCAACTGTCTGCAGACACCACGTCTGCTGGGACCAAAGCACACAGCACTTGGCTGAACTTTTGTCCGTTCAGCTCTCTGTTTTTCAGTTTCCATGTTTCAGCTGAGGGCTGAGTGAACTATTTCTGGGTACACTCACTTCACACTGACCATCATGGGATGAGTCCACTCATGTACATCCTGCAACTGGGAGCAGGTCCCTGTGGGACACTGACAGGGCAGTCACACTGGAAATGTGTTTGGTGGCACTTACTGATCCCATTGTTAGCAGTTTCAGACCATTAAGCCAAGGAGCCCGCGCTCTTAGAAGTGATCAGACTGCTGGAGGAGGTCTAAACAGACCCTATGGGCTGCTGAAATCAGCTCCAAAGCTGTTGGTCCTGCCCTGGTTGCCAGCACCATGTTCTTCTATAAAAGAAAAAACAGGACACAGGAAGCACCAACACAAGGTGGGAGACTCAAGACCTCAATCCAATGTACTAATAATACTTAGCACTGTACATCACTGTACTGTTACTTACAGACATTAACTAATACATCCTCACAACACCCCTGCGAGGTAGGGAAGTATTATTATCCCCAGTGTACAGATGGGGAAACCGAGGCACAGAGAGGCTAAGTGACTTGCCCAAGATCACACAGCAAGGCATTGGCAGAGCCAAGATAAGAATGGAGTCATCCCTTGTTCCCCACCCAATCCTGCCCCCCACTAGACAATGTTGCCTGTCTGGACATGGGGAACCCAAGAGGTCCCTTCGAAAAGCAATGCCTGGACTTGTTGCCTATTAATAATTTTTATTTGCCTTTAATGAATTATTTCACAGTTTTTCACTCACGCTGTACACCGCGCTTTCACAGCCCGTTCAGTGTTCTGTGGCAGCCCACAGCCTTCTCCTCCGGCACCGGGACAGCTCTGCGGGGGGGTGGGGGTCGTAGGGTGCTCTGTGCTTTCATTAGAAGGATGTTTAGAAACAGTTTTCACTGGCATTAGACTGGGAGCATGTGAGCTCTCACTGGAGACTGATAACACACACTGGAGAAGCAGGCAGAGGGAACTGATGGTAAAAAGGCATTTGCTATCCCCTGTGAAATGACCAGTGGCTCTCTTGGTTTCTTAGCTCTTCCAAGCTCCAGTGATCACTCAGAGCAGAAACGGTTTGTCTCCAACTTGCCTGGTCAGGATGTCGTTGCTCTGGGGGTTGCAGAAGGAAAACCTAAGGGTTTGCCCTAAGGGACAGTCAGCTCAGGACCAGAAAGGTCCCCCAGCATTGCCTACTCCAGGTGTGTGACACGGTCTTGGAACAAGGCTGGCTGTAGCCGTTGTGCTCTCCTGCCACGGGGAAGGGGTATTACCATGGTTGGCAAGCAGCCATATCCAGCGTCTAAGTTTTTTTTTTTTTTTTTCAAAACTGGGATTCAATGAAGAGCAAGGGAGAGTGGATGGATCAGGAGATGAGGATGAGGCAGAGCAAACAGGAAAATCCACCAAATGGGCTTCTAGGAAGGAAATGCTCCCCCTTGGGCACTTCAGCTGAAGCGGCTTCATTTTCACAAGGCTTCTTTCTCTCTCTGGGAACATCTGCTGAGCTTCATCTCTGTCAGCTGGATGTATCGTATGACATTGGTATCTGCAGGGAAA
>NW_010512685.1:5789-10089 GCF_000687285.1 Phaethon lepturus
TACACATATGGTGGTTACAACTCCCTGTGAAAGACAGACACACTGCACCTTCATCCTTGGTGCATCCCCTGGGGAGCAACACAGCTCCAGCGCTGACAGGAACAGCATCAGTTGGAAGGGGCTTTGAACCAAAGCCTGCCGCTTTGGTTTTGGAGAACCTGGTCCGATTTGTCCTCACCATCCCTCTTGCTCACAATCATGCCTCAGCTAGTTTTTACCTTCTCTGTGATTACTCTTGGTCAGCACATTTGAATTTGCACAGTTGAAACTATCCAGGTCATCCTTGTCTGTTCTTGGGGAATGGCACCTCCGTTGGCTTCCCTTCCCTCACTGCCTGCATGCAAACCCCTAAAGGCATTCTGCATACAGTTACACTCTGCCTTTCCCCCCCCCGTTCCTTTTACAGCCTATTTCACTCTTCTCACATTTTCCCACGATGAGTTGAATTGGGAAGAGCATCTTTCACATTCTCTTTCTACCCTTGCTTTCCTTAAATTCCGTACTTGGAAGCCCTTCCACCATGACACCGTATCTGCATTTTTGTCATATGTAGTATGCTGCATACTGCCGTGTCTGTCCCATCTAATGTAAAGTTCCTAGGGGCAGAGAACCATCGATTCATCCCTGTAGAGAGCTGTGAGACCCCAGCACTGTGCAGGCGGTAAGCTAAGCCCTCTTTCTCCTTCCAGTATTTCAGTGCATCAACGCAGCACACGAAACATGTGAGTTTTGTTTTACCTCCTGGCCTCAGCAATGAGGGAACCTGTTCACCCTGAAGCACAGGTTGATCTGAACGAGTACGTGTCTCCAGACAGACCCCACGATTCTGCAGTCAACCCTTTCTCAAATCATATTGATTTACTGTCATGAGGGTGACTTCCCCCACACATGGCACTCACATAGTGTCAGAAGCAAGCAAGCAAAAAAGCCACTTTCACTTATGTATGGATTGCGAAATGGTTCTTTGCTCACAGCCTTACTCAGATGGCCATCCAGGGCCAGCTTAGTCCATTTAAGTTCTTAGATCCTCAGAAAGCAATCTGAAGCGCACTGCAGTCCACAGTCAGAGGGCAATCTTGTCTCCTCCTCACGCAAACAGCAGCTGTGCCCCACACTAGCTAGGGAAATGAGAAGTGCCTGAGCTTCCAAAGAGATGAACAAATTACTGGTAACGTGTCCAGCACCAGCAAGTCCGGGTATTGCACCCACCAAAGCAGCCGTGGAGCAAAATTTCTTTTAAACATGAGAAAGGGACATCTCTGTTGTGCCCTCGGCCGGAGCTGAGACAGCAGGAGATAGATCGGTTTCCCTTCACACAGAGCTCTCCACAAACATGCCACTGGGTAGCAGTGGGCTGTGGCAATGCTGTTGTGACTTCTCAAGCCCTCTCTGGTGAGGTGGGTCTCCCTCATGAGTCTTCTGCAGGTTCAACTGCATCATCCTAGTCAGCCCAGAGGGTGGGAGTCAGTAATTAAGTTATATTTGCCCCATTTGGGGTGTTCTTAATGAGCCAAGAAGTTCTGCTGTTGCTTGTGTTAGGCAAGGTTTTTTAAAAGCAGAATTGGTTTTAGTTGCGCAGCCTCCTGGAGTGAAGAAATTCAGTCGAGGGGACAGTCCTGAATTTCAGGCCTAGAATAAAATCGGCAGATGTGGCAGGCAGGTGGCTAACCAGCCCCCGGCCGCGTAAAGGCAGGGCTGGGAGCCCGCCGAGCTGCCTGCACCCCACCGCAAGCTCCCCGCGCCGTGCCCTGCTAGGCTGGTACCCGTCCCAGCTGCTGAGGTTCACGCCTTGAACGAACGTCTGCCCAGGGCAGGTGGTAAGTGATAACCGCGTAGGCGCGTTGGGAAGTCGTGGCTAAGGTAGCTGGCTGCTCCTGGCACGGCTCCACTCACCCGTGAGATTTCCACACGCCTGGGAAGCCAGGAGCAAAACAAGGTGTAGCCTGATGGAGGGTGGGAGAGACACAAATCTCCTGGGCAGGTTTTGGCATGTTTTGCTTCCTTTTTGAGGGCCACTATTTTGCCAAAGAGAAATAATGAGAGCAGCACTCTGCTTACAGAAGAAGTAGAGCCTTGTCTTTGTCAGGTCTTTTCCATCAAATAGTATTGCACCATACCAGCTCTGCCTGCAGAAGTATTTCAAAGCTAAATGTAAATGCTAACGGAGAGAAAACTCTCATCCCTCAGTGAGGAAGAAGTGATCCCCTTCAGTTGATGTGGGAATAACAGGTGTTTGGTATTACCGGGCCAGCTGATGGTCTGGTCACAATCCCAGTCAGTACCTACCTAGATGATGTGGTCCCACCAGCGAGAAAGACCTGAACAAGGCTTGAAGGTAAGATGTATGTTTGGCTGCCCATGCTGCACCAGCCTCTGGATTCATGGAGGGCTGCCTGTATGCTTTGTCCCTCTCCCTTACTAAGGAGGTTTATACAATTATCTTGTGTTATTTCCATCTGCTTTTGTGATTTTTTTTTTGTTTGTTTGTTTGGAGGTAGCATAAGAAATCAGGCCAAACCCAACCTTCACCCTTGACAGACAGTAAATAGCCACAAGGGATTTGCTGTGCTGACAGCCCTTTAGAACAGTAAAACTCTTTGCTAGCTAATTCCTCTTTACCATTTAAAATCTCCCTCACCGAAGAGAGTAACTGCCAGTGATTTGTGCGAAAACCATTCCTTATTAGAAAAAAAAAGAACACACTGAATATGACTGTAATAATAACCAAGGGCTTTTACCAGTGAGCCTAGTGAAACCTCAGATAAGGGAAAAGAATAGCATCTTGCAGATGGAGACACTGAAAGTGGAGACACTGACTTATTCCAGGTCACATCATAATTCTTGATAGTGTTACCTGATTCCTACTACTGTGTTTTAAGAGCTGCATCCTTTCTTACTGTATGTATTCACTTCTTTTCCCCTGAATACCCTTCAAGTTTTCCATAATCATAAATAAAACAGTGGAACAATGGCCTTGAATGGTCTAACAATAGCAGGGAAGAGTCTCTGATGCAGAGCTGAAGGCCAGAACTGTTTTTTGTATACATTAAGGGCCTTTGGGGACACTTTCTGGTGTGTTTCTGCAGCAAGCTGTGGTATTTGAAGCTGTTGCTGTTGAATAAATTTGTATTTATTTGAAGAAGCAGTGAGGGATACCAAATAAATAGTATCGCGGCGGGGGGGGGGCACAGAAATACATATTTAAAAAAGGGAAACAAAATGGTTCAGCTAAAAAGGACTTTTTCACATCTGAGCCTAATCAGAACCTCAAGGTTAGGGTAACTTCTTATTTTCCACCGACTGTTTTTTCCCTTGCATAGGCTTCTCCACCTCCCCATTCTGGCAAGGGCTGAAAGCAGAAGGGCACGTTGTAAACTAAAATAGGTTAAACTGAAACTAAAATAGGTTAAACTGAGCTTTTAAGCACATTCGCTCGGGGAGCGTGGGGTGCACAGCTGTGCTGTCAGACTGCCCGAGCCCGTGGCCAAGCGCGGCAGATGGGACCAGGCACCCTCACGGGAGGTGGAAGAGGAAGGAGATCCCAGCACACCCTCCCTGGTGCTCCTCCAGGGCGCAGCCACCGCGGGAGCCCCGCAGGGCCAGCGCCCGCAGGACACCAACCACAGCCAGCTCAGCCTCCCTTGCCCCCTCCACTTCAACGGACATCACCTCTGCCGTGCTCTGCTCGCTCCAGTTTCATGCCCAGTTCTCACTCTGCCCTCCCAGGTTCAGGCAGAATTGCTGCTCTGTGGGGTTTTCTTTGTACAGGGCTTCCATTTTGCTTTCTAATGGTTCTTTAATTTTTCTTTGAGTACTACAAAATTCCTTTCTTTTAACAGAAACGGTTTAAACAACAGCATGGTTTTCTCTATTAGCTGGTTCTTTGAAAAATAAAAGCACCACCTCTGTGTCGTGGCCTTCTACCTGCTGTCTGAGGTTGGGTCGGTTAGCATGAAGGTGGTTGCTCTGGCAAGGCTAGGTTGTTTGAATATATAACTTCTTTGCTGTCCCAAAATCAATAGTTGGGTTTTGGCATGTGGATGACAGATGCTTGGCTGATTTCACAGCAAAAGTTGAAGCATCCTGATGAATACTTTCTGAGTAAATGTCTGTGTCTCTGGTCAAATTACAGTACTAGCCCATGGCTAGGATGGTGGAAGGCATGGCTACTGCGGACTACAAATAGTCTCCTGACTTTGCTAAGGGAAAAAAGCTTGTTCTCAAAGACTCAGAAAATGTAATGGCCAGGGTCGCTCTTCCCCATCCTGCTTTCTTCTTCAAATGTAACTAAGGAGGGAAA
>NW_010512685.1:10120-33246 GCF_000687285.1 Phaethon lepturus
CCGCACAGACGGCATTCCAGCAACGCTGTCATCTTCCAGGTTGTGCTGCAGCCTCAGCAGTGGTTAATCTTTTGGCACTGCGACCTCGCTGCACTACGAGAGAGTGCTTGAAGGGGAGTACAGCTAAGGCTACAGTGAGTCACGCTCATCCCTGTGGGAATCGACGCAACCAAGTCGGGCACAGACTCTCGCGAAAAGGAATGCAGAAGTGCTCAGTGTAAAGCCACGTCCCCGCTCCCCCCCGTACCTGTCGGCTGGCGGGATCTTGCCTCTTTCAGGTAGTAGAGAGCCTTGTTGAAGTCACCCAGGTGGTAAAAGGCCACTCCCGATCGATAGAGCGCCTTGAAGTTCTCGCCTTCTTTCTGAAGCACCTTGAGGCAGTACTCCTTGACTCGCTCGTAATTCACCAGCTCAGCCTGGAGCAGGCAGGCTGCAGGGGATGGGGATCAGACAGACAGACAGACAGACAGGAGAACATTAGTGCCGTATTTCTCCCCGCTCCTGCATTCTGCACGGGGGAAGAGAGCAGCTCAGGTGAGGGAAGTGACTCAGGCCCATGATTCAGAACGGGTTGCAGTCATACGGATTGTTTGCCAAACCCGATTGTTCGCAACTTAAATACCAAACGCTTCTATTTTTTGGCACTGCAAAGTGAAGAGATTGTGTTTGTCCCGGGGGGGGCCGGGGGAAGAGAGCCAGAACGTGAACACCCCTCCACAGAGCGGGAACGCCGTGCAGTCTCATGGCAGTGACTGGCTTAGTTTGTGGGGAAATCACTTCTCAGACTGAGGGCTGGGGCTCAGGAATCACAGAATCACAGAAGGGTAGGGGTTGGAAAGGACTCCTGAAGATCATCTGGTCCAACCCCCCTGCTAAGGCAGGGTCACCTAGGGCAGGTTGCACAGGGACGCATCCAGTCAGGTTTTGAAGGTCTCCAGAGAAGGAGGAAAGTGCGAAAAGGCAGTCAGAGTCATCTGACAAGGGAAAAAAGGGACTAAAATTGGATCAAATCTTGTGTTTGGCTTAATCCAAGGCTGTTAGATTTACAAATAAGGTGTAATTGCCTTTTATCCAGGAGCTCCTGTACAGAGCTTTGCTACAGGAACAAGAAGGGGCTCTGTGCTGTTGCAATGTGCTGCCAGCAAAGCAGAGGCACCTGGAGCTGCAGCACAGGGAACCCATGTGCTAGGCTGTGTGCCTCCTGCAAGGCAGCGCAACACAAGCTCATCCCGAGGTCCGTTCTGCTGACTTCCTAAAGGAAAAGGTAAACACAGTGAAGAAACAGCACGCTGGGGACTCTGGGTGCTGAAGGATAATTGTTGCATAAATGTCAAGGAGCTGAAGAAAACCTCCGTAGTGTGCTTCCCACATCTAGGAGTGAAATAAAGAGGAAAGGGTGAGATCCTTGAGGCATGTTTTACAGCCCTGTTCGTGGCTTACTGCAGTGCTTACTTCTAGTGGGCTAAACTTCATTAGGCATAGTGGGCATTAGGAATGGTTTGGGGAACACTGACAACAGTAGGACACAGTGCAGTCACAGTCTTTGGGGGTACGAAGAAAACTGTGCTGCCCGCAAGCCCACCTGGTGCTGCAACCCAAGGCAACTTTGGGAATGGCACAATTTGGGGAAGGGGGAAGGAAGGCAGGATGCTCCTGCAAGGATCAGTTCATGAGGCTGGCAGTGTCAAGTGCCAGGGCATGGAGAGAAATTTCCCATGGCAGGTGGTGTTACTCAGTGTGTCTCTGGCAAGGAGGAGACTCACTACTGGAAATACAAGTCGTCACACTTCAGGTGTCACCAATGAACAGCCAGACTTCATTTTTTGCATGGTAACTGCAGCCTGCAGCTCAAAGGATACGATGCTGGGTCAGGAATATGATACAGTTCTTGATCCCCTTCCCCTGCACCCCTAAAGTAAGCCCTGCACCCTCTGTGTATCTTACTTCACATTTCATGAGCAGGAGGTTTGCTACATGACCTCCAGAGATTCCTTCCAACCTAAATTAGTCCGAGTCTATGGTCCGTTAACATGGGAGAGAATATGTTCCGAACCCACGTACATGTTTAAAGCTTAAATAGCGAACTGGGAACAATCATAAACAGGCTTTTACCAGTAAAGAATTGATGGTAGAGATGTGTCAAGCAAGGACTGCAGAACTAGCCCCAATGCTGGTAGATGGGGTTGAGTGATGTGGTAATTACTAACGACAGCTTTGTCCCATTTGCTTTAATGACAGACTCTCAATATATTTTTATCAGCTCCTGCCATTAAAGTGCATAGGTATTGCAAAGGCATCTGCTCGCTTGCTATTTGATTGCCACTTAAAAAACACATAAGTTTCTAAAAGGTTAGCAGCATTTCCTCATCCAGAATTTGTCCCTTCCTATTTGTCAAACATTGATTTTCCTCACTCTGTTTCTAATGGAGCTTGAAATGACTGTGCCTTGTTTTCCTTTATTTTTCAAACCTATTAAAAAGATGGCTGCATAAACCTACTGCTGGCTTCACAGCCCTGGAAATGGGATTGCTTTGTTTGTCTGCTGACCAGTAGCACGTACCGCAGTGGCAGTCGCTTTCTGCACGCTGCCAATCTGATCCAGCCTTTCACGGTCTGTGAAACTGCCTTTCAGAGCAACTGGGGGTGGGCGGTGGATTTCAGTCTCTCTGTTCATTTACTACTTGGTATTTCCGGTTAAAGTCATAGAAATGACTCTATGAAAAACGACAGGCAGTCTATTCATGTATATTAACTCAGTAATTCCATATTGGACTTGCTTCACGGATTGGTTTAAAAGAAAAGAAAGTCTCCCACATCCTGCTAATTCATAAACCCAAATGGGCTTCCAGATAGCCAGCTGGGTTCTCTCTGTGACTCGCACTCAAGATGCTGCAGGGCATCCCCACTAACGGTGCATGCGGCAGAGAGAAGTCGGTACCACGTGGCTAGCAGGAGAGACGTGTGTTTAGCTGAACAAAGCGAGCAGATGGACGTGAAGGAAACAGTTCTGCTAGAAGAGTTGGCCATTTGGAGAGCCAGCGTTGGAAGCAGCTGTTGGAGATCAACCTGGAGGGAGTATCTCCCTTATGAATATTTAGAGGTGCGTGCTTTTGGTTCTTGGTTGGCTGAAATGATCTTAATGGACTGTGATTCAGTGCAAATATTGAGGCTGTTAGTAATGGAAGAGATATGGAATCCTTGTATTTGCCACCTAATTCAGTCAGGAGAGCGCTGTTTTGGAAACGTGTTGCTTTCCTAAACAGACGTGTGCATCTCTGGCTGGGAGTGTTTGTTTGCTACATCAAACACCTCCTCACCCTCCTTCTCGGTTCAAAATAGGCCCCCAGTGAATCCTTCTGCGGAACAGAGCTCCCTCCAAGAGACTGAACCAAGAGGCTTATCCAGCTCTTCCTCCTGCTTTCTTGAAACCGAATGGGCTTGATCACGCACAGCACCATCTCTAGTAGCTCTCTGGCGATCAGAAGGGTGCCCTTTACTTGCAGATGCAAACCTATCGTCACCCATTCCCTGCAGGTCCCCCTGACATTGCAATACAGCATCCGGAGGCTCCATCTCCCCAGCTCAGAACGTTGGGTGTCCCGCTTCCCCACAGCGTGTGGTGGTTATCCATCAGACTTGGTTATCATTCTCAATTTGGCAGCTGATATATTGTGTCAGGTTAAGCAATAAGTAACTCCTAATTTTTAAAGCCACGTGTGTCACATGGTGATGAAGAATCCCCACCTGATGTAAAATAAGCCGTTTTGAAAATACTGTGTGAAACGTGCTGTGAGGAGGGGGAGAAGGTTAATGCTATTAGCTCCAACGGAAGGGCCCTGTCCACCACGCTTCCCAACCGACTGTTGATGTTTAAGCCAAGAAATAGGAAGTTTGGCTGTTTTAGTTCGTAAGAGGAGCGTTAACCCTAGATTTCTGACTTTTAATTGGTGGATTCAGTCTATGCCAGCCAGTGCCATTAGTTGCAACGATTTGAGAGGTGCCGTACAGATCTGGTACCAGTAGGTAACTGTACTGTTAGAGCTAATTTGTGTGGCCCTGCTCAGCATAAGGTTAGGCAAAACAAAGATTAAAGCACCTGTAGAGACAAAATGCCTTCAACCTTCACCAATAGCGGTGGTTAGCAATGGTGGGAAGCTGTAACTAAAATCCTAGCAGTTGAGGGTTTTGGATTCTACTTTATTGTACCCCGAATTAATTTTCAATTCCAAAGTATCTTTCAGGAAGCTATCTAGGCTTGACAGGTGCCAGTGAGAAAGGATCCATGACAGCCCTTTTCTCCCAAAGGTTAATTACTTTCATTGTTTAAGACACGTCACTACATTTCTTTACTGATTTTTTGGTTTATTTGTTTTGTTTAGCTGCAATTACTAGCCACTGGTGCAATTACTAGCCACACCTTTGCTACCCTGAAAAGCCTGTGTTTGCTTGGTGCATTGGTACTCTGAGACTCTGATTGCCCCTTCATGGAAATGCCTAGAGTCTCTTACTAAAAAAACCCCATATTTTTCAGTTTTCCTCGCTTTTATAGCTGTTCTCTGAGCCCTCAAAACGACGTTCAACTGAAAGTGCTGTCAGTTAGCATTTTGCTGGAGAAACCTCTTCTGTGTCAACACTTCTGCAGGTTATGCAAATAGCTCAGTTTGGCCCGAACTTTTGGCTTCTAATTTTGGCTGAGCCAAGAACAAAGTCTGGAAGTCGGATGTACGGGTTTTACCACGGAGATTTCAAACTACAGTTTCAAGAGCCTTGCCTACCTGGCAATTTTCACCAAAGGGAAAAATCTGCATGCCAGAACAATCCTCCAGACACAGTTTGTACCAGGGGCTAAACTCCTGCCGTAGGCAAGGCTCAAGACCTATCCCTGTTACAGAACACTGAGCCAAATTCGTATGGAGACGACGTTAGCATATCCCTACCCCGTGGCATGTTCCTTGGGCTCAGCACGTTGTGTTAGTCATAACAGGAATTCCATTTGCTGTTGTTCTGGGAGATGAAAATGCCCTTGCCCTACAGGAATATCTTGGGTTGCAAGTTCATATTTCACAAACTGCCATCTTGTTGGCAGCTTACTATCACCCAGGTAAGTGGGTAGCACTGCCTATTTTTAAGGAGAGTGCCTTGTGCCTTTCACTGTAGGAGAGTGTTGGCTGCTTATAACTTTGTTGGTCTTTTAAGTTTTTGGACTAAAATATTCCATGTGCTGTGTCTGCCTTTGATGTCTGCTTTTGGAAAATGTCAGCCAAGACTGTTCAGGTATTTTTGAAAAACAGGTTAGGGAAACATATCTTATTTTTTCCCTTGTTAAAGATCTCTGGTGACTGTCTCTTCGGATTTGTCTTGTGCCCTCTCATCGTTTGGCTTTGCAAACCGAAATCTGGCAGATATAATTCGTGTCAAGCAGGTGCCTTCTGTTATCCCTGGGGTAATCTATAGCCTGCCAACTGATAACCTTCTGAAAATAAAACCCGTATAGTACTGCATATAGTACTCTGTAGAGATGCTTTGCTTTAGAATTTGGTACCCCAAACCACTGTATGTTCAGTTCACCGTGGGCACAGTCTGACCTAGGAAAAAGCAAGAATTTGGAAACTTAAGAGAGCAAAAAAATTATCTTATTGGCTCACTGGTCACAGGAACAAAGAAGAGCAGAAAGTGGAAACCAAGCCGAGAGGGGTTGTCTCAGTTATGACAGAAAGGCAGGGAGACGGATGCTTGCGAGGGGAGGAGACCAGAGCTGAGACCCACACAGGGACAGAGGCACAGAATTGTTGGGGTGGTGAAAAGGGTGTATGAGTGGGGAGTTGAGGTCTGTTGAGGAGGCAAAGTTTGGGGGAAAAAGTGGAGTTAAGAGTTTGGGACAAGGTGCTAAGGACATAGAGACACAGAGCAGCTAGCCTGAGGACCAAAAGGAGCATTTCTAGCGGCGCAATGCAAGCAGAGGAAAGTAGCATCCCTAGGTGTCTATGAGAGCGCGGATCCTCTAGCAGACCACTTAGCCACAATCACATCCCTGCTCTGAGTCTTCTTTTCCCTCCGCTGGGTGCACTCGCCAAGGGGTGCTAACCTGCATCGCTGAAAGCTCGCCCTTGCAAATACTCCCTGGAGGCTGGAGCGGGTGCCCGACGCAAGAGCTAACAGTAAGTCACGCGGCTGAACCACTCGTACACCCATGCAAAAGGGGCTGAATCCAAACGACCTTTGTTTTCCACCCCTTAGAATAAAACACCAGCCTGTACTGATTCGTTTGGTTGTAAAGCAGAGAGTTTACTGCTTAAACCCGACGTGGATATTCCCTCTACTGTATTTATTCTTGATTCTACCACTGGACTTTGGCAGCCTATGTGGATTATTACTCCACAGGAAGTGCTAGGTACTCCAACCACTACAAGCTCAACGTGCATGTCACAAACTGACAGTGTAATTCCCAGAAACAACCACAATTAAACTCTGCAAAATGCTTTGCTTTCTGATTTGATCTCACCCTAAGTATAGCAGCCAACAGCTCGCTTAAAATCTGTTTAATTTGTGGGAAGATGGTGCATATCCTTGCTCTGGTTCTATTTTGGAAAATGCATGATGCTTTGCTACAACTGCTTCAGGGTTTTATTCAGACATTTGATTAAGACCTTCATATATCGTTGAACCAGGCCTTGCTCACATATCTCTCTAAGACTCAAAATAACAGGGCAGGCTAGGAGAGTCTCATACTGCGGTTACTTCAGAAGGGCTGGCATCCTTCACGGGGATGCTCTTCCTCAGAAAGGGGAAAACACGATAGTGATAAGTTCTGGTTTCATTTAAGTGTTTGGGAAGAAAAATTATTGGAATAAAAAAAGAAAAAACCCAACAAACAACAAAACCAACCAAAAAACCAAAAACAGGAGGGGGTGAAAAAAAAGGAAAAATGTTTATCTTGGAATAGACAGCAATCTTATAACCATGCGACTAATGGATGTAACATTAACCTCTGTGTGCTGCAGTCGGTGTAAATGGTGTTTCCAAAAGCACATGGAGCTTACAGTTTCCACTGGAAGAACTAAAAGGGATACCATTACTACATGAGATTGAAAATTCCAGCCATGTGTTAGTAATTTAAATTGTAATTAACTTCTAAAACAAAGGTAAAATGTGTCTCATAAGATGATGCTGAAAATGTAAAGGGTTCTCGTAGATTAAAAGTCACCTTGGACTGAAACTACTGTAATTTTAATGCACAGCATAAAAATATCTGGACTACTAGAATGCTTAGCCAAACTTCTCCAAAGCTGAAGTTATTGATCCTGAGTGTGCAGGCTGCACAGGCTACATGTGGATGGCACAGCCCAATTTTTAACCTGTGTTAAATTTTCAACCTGATTGATTGGCACTGAAAGGAGATGTATAACACGTGGGAATGTAAGAAGCCTACACCAAGGGAACAGAGCAAAGGTGGTAAAGCACCCGTATCTGCACCGAGCCCCATGTGTGCTGTGCCTTTCAAGAATGCAACCCAGCATTCCTCAAAAGAGGATGTTTAAAGCATCTTTTTTTCAGAGAAACACCACATGCAGTTTCACTACTAGGCTGAGACACTAATTAGGATCTGCAGTTTCCAAACAATCCCTTCCATGAAATATTTCTCTTCTTTCTCTATCGTCCAAGCTTGCAAACAAAGAGGATTTTCTGGCTTCTCACCAATAAAAAGCTAATTATAGACAGCTTGATATTGTCTGGCAATAATCTGATCAGATGACTCCTAGTTCCCGAACAACCTGAATGGGATGAAAAGGGAATATCGGAATGACAGTACAACTTGCCAGTCAGTGGCTCTCATTTATTTCTCTCCAGGTACCAAAAAGGCCTAAATAAGCCCGTATGTTTCAGCTTGTGGGGGAACGTGTGGAAAATTAAAATCCAAACTGCATGACAGGTTGTCTCTCTCTGTAGGGAGGGATTAATGCTAAATGAGGTGTGGATCCACAAATGTTTGGAGAGCCCAAAGAGAGCCGCCTCTTCCAACCCGTCTTCCCCTTCTTCCCATCCTGCCTTCTTGGCCATGCCTTCCTCCCGATACGGTCTCCTTCAGTTCTCTGCTGCTCTTGCATCCTCCATACCTCTTTCAGAAGAAAGACCCTGACTTCACAGTTCCAGTTAGCTTTTCTAGGAGAGAGAGACAGCAGTGGTGACTGAAGTATGCCGATGCTTCCACCATCACGCAGTTTAAGAGGCATATAGCAGTTCTCCAAGGAGCTGCTGAGCCTATGTGTCAGGCTTTTTGTGGCTGGCAGCCCACCCTAGGACTCTGCCTATTGCCATCCTTTTTAGGGCCTTGGAGTGCACAGGGCTGATAACAAGGAGATAAGTAACAGCTAATGTGAGCTGTCAGAACAAATCAGTTTAACTTCAGTCTGTGATAGGGTGATCAATCTTGAAGATAAAGACGAAACAGTAGATGTTACATATCTTGGCTTTTACACTAGTCAAATGACAAATTCTAGTGACATTTTCTTAAGCAAACTGAAGAAGAGTCTAAATGAATATACTTAACTCTGTTAACAAAGTGAAAGACAATATTAAGTAGCATTCTGCACCGATCTGTCCTAGGCCCCGTGGTATTCAGTATTGTCAATAAAGACCTAAAGGACAGACTGCAGACTGCCTTGTCAATTTGCAGATAACACCAAGATGCGAGGAGCTGGCGTATGATGGAAGACAGGGGTAGAATTCCAAAGGATCCCCACAAGCTGTCAGTGTCCTGATAAAAATAGGATGCAATTTGACAGGGGCAAGTGAAAGGTCCTACAGCTAGGAAAGAAAAAACCCAATGTGTAAGTACAGCGGGGGAACAGTTGTTTGGAGGACGATTCTGCTGAAAAGGATCTGGGGAGTGAAGTAGATCACCAGCTAAAGTCAACAAAGCTGTACTCTTAATGAAGGAAAATGCACACCAAAATGTATGAAAAGATGATGTTTGCAAGATGCGTGAGAGCACAGTGTCTGATTTTGGATGCCAGTCTTGAAAGAAAATGTGGATAGAATCCACAGGAGGACCCTGGCAGTCACAAGTGGTCCAGAGAAGACAGAATATAAACCCTCAAGAAGACAGTGAGGTAAGATAGGCTAACAATTTTCATATATGTAAAAAGGAAAAAAAAACAAATCCAAAAAACCCTATCATGCAGAGAAGGATTTAACCAGGATACAATCTGTTCTTTTGTAGTTGGGCAGTAAGAAGAAGGCTTAAATTTTAGCAAGGCAGGTTCTTGCTAGGAAAAACTTTCTAACAGTGAAGAGAGTGAAGCATTGAAAGAGACCGTTTGGGGGAAATTGTGAAGGATCCTAGCTTTGGAATTGTTTAAGAACAGCTTAAATGTTACCTGAGAGATGCCTTATCTGTACCCTTGCACCGCGCATGGGTATGGATAGGAGATTCTTGAATTGCTGTTCGGCTCTGCTTCAATAATAAATCATTACTGGTTGTCCTGTAGCACTCAGAGCACGAGCGGTCCTCGGTTCTCCCTGACAGCTGCCATTTGGTGCCAATCCCTATCCTTCTGATAGGTCCTGTCAGAGGATGTCAGAGCAACATCCTAGCCAGACATGCGAATGTGTAAGCACTTAAGTAACAGCAGGCATGAATGATTTCTGCCTTCGCTGTCTGTTCATGTTCCCATATTTCAGACTTTTCTAATTTTCAAGAGCGCAGTTCTTTAGAAGTGTTTATTATTTCTACATGATTGTTACAGTACTTTAAGGCAAGCTTGTGGTGATTTATGCTTCTTTTTTGTCACAAATCCAGTGATATAATATTGCAGTTCCCCTTCAAAGGGCCAAAGCTTTGAGAAGCAAGGAATTTCAGCAAACTTTTCATCTGATCCTCACAGCTTCTGTTTTGAAAGAGTATTTTGACCTACCAGTTCCTGTAGTTACTGGTCCTTCAAACCAAAACCAGAGGCTTACTGAAAATTCTTAGCCAGGGTAATATCCAAGAAGTAGTTATAACCTAGCTGTCAAGCAAACAAGAATCGATTTCTGAAGCCAAAATCTGTCCCCAGCTGTGTACCAGCAAATCTTTATTCTACCAAAATAAAGAGCTTAAGGTGGAGATGATCCTCATATTGCGCCTTCTAATCTCCATGACATTGATTTTTGCAGCCGGGAGAGGAAGAAGCAAAGTCCTAGCAAAGCACTGGTAGAGCAAGAGCTTCAGTCAGCTTCCAGCTACTAGATCATTTTGATTCTATAATATCCATAAGCATTAGCTCCTCCTGCAGCCACATTAGAAGAGATCGAAGTCCCTTCTGTTTGTTTTTGTGAAGGATGTTATTGTTGATCTACCAGGTTAAATTCCCTGGAGGTTTCCTCCTCTACGACTTCATATTTATCTAGTAATTTTTGACCTGTCTTTACTTTTTAAAATCACTACTTGTCTAGTCCAGTCAGTATGATTTTAGGTATGTTTGGCCTTCAGATCAGCTATTGCGGTTGCTGTTTATTTTACCACCCCTTCCTTGCTGTTTGCTTTTGTTCACCTTGTGCTACTTTAATTCTCTCACTGTGGCACCTTCTCTACATCGAACACTTTCCTCCTCTGGCCTCCTGTCGCTGTTGACACGCACTGGAGCAATCTGGTCTCTTCAGTCCTTTTCACAAGGGAAATGTATGTAGAATTTTATCAGAGATCAGCAACATCAGATGGTGACAACCATCTGGTAAGTGCCTGGAACTCAACAGCAGTCCAAATCTAACAAGTGCTATCAAGTGTTTTATGATTGTTACCAGGGTATGTTACACAGTAAAATTAAAAGTCTTAATGGAATGATTTTTTTTTTTTTAAACCCATCTGAGATAGGGAGGGCATTTCTGTAAGTCGGCAGAGGCTTTGGTAGAAGTGATGGATCTCAAGCTGCCTTCTCTACTGAAGGGTAAAGCATCGTTTGCTCGCAGCGGTTCAAACAACCGACAGCAGTACTGTGAAATGCAGCTGGAACAGCTTGAAGGCTCTCAAATGAAGTCACTGACAGTTGCGCATGCCGCAATCGCCTCGAGCCTGGCTTACTGCAGCATGTTCAATGCGGGATGACAGCTAGCGCTCTACCGTCCCGCAAACAGGGCAGGATGACGCGGCTGCCTAACGTGTGTGCTGTGCCCTGAGGTGGCTCACAGTTCACCTCCCAGGACACATGAAAGAGCTGACAACTGCAGAGTCTGCTAAGGGGTGGAGAGCCCGCTGTCTCTGGGGCCACCTCCTTGTGTATTCATACCATCAATATTTGATAGGGACTGAAATGCTTTTGGTTTTTCCTTGAACTCTCTCTAACTGAAAAGACTTCTACTGGCAAGGTGGAGAGGTCAAACGAGGAAGAGCATTTCCTTCATTAAAATAATAAGCCATTCATGTTTTATCCAGGTCCAGTGTAGCCCAAAGCCTTTCCATTTTAATGATGTTCGGAAACAGAGAAACCTTTATGGCCTCTGTGGGAGGGAGGGAGAGGACAAGAACTGACAGCATCAAAGAGGTAGAGGATGCCCCAGTCAACTGTTTTCTAACTAATTGAAAAGAGAGAGGTATAAAACAAAGCTCTCAACTGTATTTTCCTTAAAAATGCACACAACAAACCTAAACGTAAGAGTGGTTTGTCAGCAACAGAGCCAACTAACCCTGGCTGTGTCAGGCAATACGACCTGGCTGAGCTTTGAAAGATGATGTAAAGTGAGCTTAAGCATCACCCTTTCATGTATCTGGGCCTCTAGTGTCCTTGCCTCATCCCTGCCCTCCATTTACACTGTAGAAAGCCAGCATCACTGAGACGTCTGTCTCTTCATCAAATCTAGCTGGCCAACAGGTTTGAACGTTATTGAGAGGACTGACAGGCAGACCACAGAAGACATGACTTATGACTCATTTCCTTTGGAAATCAGGCTGAAAACAAATAAACTAAAGACCAGAGGGATGATTCAGTATATCATTTCCTTGAAAAACTCAGGGTTTGAACTGCACAGGAGCATAAGCCAGTCCTCTAATAAGATGTCTTCTCTTTAATATAAGCTGTGGCAAAATGCTTCAGGTAAAGATCTTGAATCTTTCCCAAACCCTTCATAAACCACGTCTGTGCAATCAGTACACTGCTGGCAGTGGAAGAACGAGGTAGGATCATGTGTCTCATTTTGAGCACGTGGAAGGTTACTTCCACCCCAAGTAGGGAGCTTGTTTTCAGGGACCAGGAACACCCAAATCATTGTACTGAATCAGGCCAATAATACAACTCTCTGTCTTGACTATGCCTTTTTGGTTAAGCTAGGGAAGGTGAAGATACACTATAAGAATTATGTGGTAGCCAAAGAAGCTGTAACTGGGTTCTGCTGATGGGCATATTGGTCTGGAAATAGAGATCGCTAGTAGAATACCTCTGGAATTAATTTCAGAATTCAGCTTGTTTAGTTTTTTCGTTAATGCCCCTGATGCAAAAGGAATGCCCTACTGACGGTATGAAGTTGGAAGGTACTGTCAAAAAGGATGAGGATGGCAATGTCATAAAAAGAACTACATGACCTGGTGGACAGCAATAAAATTTATTTGGGATAGAAGTCAATAATACAAAATTTAAGACCGTGCTCTTTGGGACTAATAGGGATTTCTGGTAGAATTTGTGAGCTCATGAGCTAGAAACAAAGAAAGAGGAAAAGGATGTGAATATGCTAGCTGATCACAGGATGACTGTGTCATTTATGTGACATGGATGTGGACAGGGAAATTAAAATCTCAGACAAGTTGATTCATACATCCAAACCAGTTAGCAGTGGTTCTCAAGCATGAAAATGTAATATTTGCTTTACAGTTTTTATCCTATCTAATACAGCAGTGAACGTTCTGATTAGTTATGTGTCTAAGCCTTCTTTGCTAACCTTATTAGGTTCTTTAACTCCATGATACCTTCTGGCACTGTACTCCAAGTTAATCAGCCCTGGGTTTAAAAAATTATTTTGTATTAATCTATTAATGTAATTTACCCCCTCAACCCATGAGCAAAGCTCCTGAGCTGCCTCAGTGTGAGCTCCATCACAGTAGTTAGAGAATGTAGAAAGGAAAATGAATGCATTTTCTTTGTACCTCCAGTATAGGTGAGGATCTTATGCTGCTCTGGCTTCCTTGCAACTTGAATGCACTTGTGGTGGTTTTGGCTGGAATAGAGTTAATTTTCTTCATAGTAGCTGGTATGGGACTCTGTTTTGGATTTGTGATGAAAACAGTGTTGATAACACAGGGATGTTTTTGTTATTGCTGAGCAGGGCTTAAACAGACTCAAGGCCTGTTCTGTTCCTCACCCCACCCCACCAGCGAGGAGGCTGGGGGTGCACAAGGAGCTGGGAGGGGACACAGCCGGGACAGCTGACCAAAGGCATATTCCATACCATGCGACATCATGCTCAGCAATAAAAGCTGAGGGGAAGAAGACAGGAAGGGGGAGATGTTTGGAGTCATGGTATTTGTTTTCCCAAGTAACTGTTACACGTGATGGAGCCCTGCTTTCCTGCCTGCCGGTGGGAAGTGGTGAATCACAGAACCATAGAATAGTTTGGGTGGGAAGGGACCTTTTAAGGTCATCTAGTCCAATCCCCCTGCAATAAGCAGGAACATCCTCAACTAGATCAGGTTGAATGAATTCCTTATGTTGCTTTGCTTGCATGTGCGGCTTTTGCTTTAAAGTAGCTGTTAAACTGTCTTTGTCTCGACCCACAAGTTTTCTCGCTTTTACCCTTGCGATTCTCTCCCCCATCCCACTAAGCGGGGAGTGAGCGAGTGTCTGCGTGGTGCTTAGTTGCCGGCTGGGGTTAAACCATAACAGTACTACCGTATCTTAAGCAATTAATCACTGCAAAGCATTTAAGAGGATAGTAATCTAGGATTTGAATTATGCTAGTATTAAAAAAATATGGTGACTAAAGGAGTTGAGGCTCAACTTCGCACAATGCTGTTTGATGACAGAATCATTGCTACAGACATGGGGCAGAGATTCTGATTTGATTCTTTCTGAAGCACTAGACAAGAAAATAAGTGCCTTTGCAGAGCAATGGCTAGGGCTGACTTATGATGGTTTTCCAGAGCACCATAACAGACTTCTTCCCTCATTGTTCTGCTCCTTCAAGATCAACTGGGTGGGGTGATGGCCTTCCTGGGCAGCTCCTGTTGGGGAGAGGCCATGGCCATTCCACAGGGCCCATTTATTCTCTGAAGGAGTGAATGAAACATAAATCTTTCTGCCCTCTTCTTCTCTGGGAGCAGGAGTGGGGCAGGGGAATGTGAATTCTCACAGCTGCTTCCCTACAGTTGGTTGAAAGATTGTTCTCTATATCATAAAGATGCTTTTCATATCAAGGTGAATTTGTGGATTAGATGGTGACTGGAGGGATAGCACAGCACACCAGAGGTAGATGTTCATTAGTCACATCAGCCCAGGAACACCCAAAGGAAGCACTAAAGGTCTGACATAAATTTTCAAGTCCCAGACACTTCCTCTGCTTTTAATTTGCTTCCAGGAGTAAACTTCCTCTCCCACACACTACACTGGGGAATGTGCAGGGCAAAGATACCTCACTGCTTGTTTTCTGTTCTCCCCTCCATCTGCTTCAGATAGCAATAAAGAGCTCTGCTGCCTGGAGTCAAGAGCTGAGTCCTTCAAGTTGGAAAAGACCTAAGATAAGCAGCGTCCAATTGGGCTGATCTGAAATCAGTCTTTACATGTTAGGATAAACCTTACAGACGCATCAGACAGGTAGCAAATTTCCACCACTGCCTGATTAGAGTCTACCAAGAGGGCCCTGAACCCTCTTGCTTTACAGAAGAAGGTGACTTATAGCAAGGTAGATACCTCATTTGAGTTTCCTCAAGCAGGAAACGAGCTGTTTAGATGTCCCTGATGGGGCCAGGCCAGAGTAGCACCAGAGGCATGAAAACTGACAGTTGTAATCAGGGCACCACAGGAGCTTTGGAATCAAAATTTGAGGAACACTAGTTTGGTGGTTCTTTGCTGGCTGACCCAGCTGCTCCTTTCCAGCTCCCAGGCAACTAGATCGATGGCCAGATTAGCAGAGTTTTGCTGCCTGCCACTCTGATATGAAAGGAGTTGCCGTTGCCATCGATGCAGAACAATCTACATGACAGCCCCTAAACTGGCAGCAAGTAAATGCAAAGGGCAGTGCTCCTACTAAAGAAAGGAAGGGAATACCGAGCAGTGGCTAGAAAAGTATTCGCTTTAGTAGGGCAGAGATTTGACGTGTCAAACATGGATGTGTTGGAGAAGGAAAAATGCTGCAGCCTTGCAACCAACAATTAGTGTTCTGCGTCCTGAAAGGCTTATGCAGTAATCTAAGGATGGTTGTTTTCTCCACCTAGGGACATGTACAGAGTTGCAGTTCCTGCCTTGTTGATGGTACATATGAGTAAATAGGACTGAGGTGTCATGATAGTCAGGAGCTTGGGACACAGGACTTGTCAGGCAATTCTGGGTTCTTTGGCAAACAGATCCACAACTGCTAGAGGTGCAAACAGCACAAGACTGCTTTTTTCCCCCTGCCTCCTGTTGGGAGGCTGTTGCAGAACCATTCAGGGGCGGCTACTTACACAGCCTAAGGCTTTCGAGATGAGCATGTGCTGCTGTGATGGGCGAAGTTGTGATCATGGCTACACAGGACACGCATGTGTTAATATTCACGTCCCTGATCAGAAGAGTTGGTAATTTCATCAAGGTGAATGACAAAGGGTGTGAAGATATGGAATACAGTCACATGCTTGCACATGTACACACTGTTGTGGAGAAGTGCTCCTCCTTGTTATACACAAGCAGGTAACCAACACCAGCTTACTGGCTTCCTGCAGATGTCACAGCAGAGATGGGCCTTGAGGAGAGCCAGGAAAGGTGAGAAGGTCCAACCTGCACTAATATACTGCAGGCAAAATCAGCTCAAAGGAATCAGGCACAACAAGGTGCTGTGGGGCAGAGTATGAGAACAAAGGGGATGAGAGGACTTCACTGGCAGAACAAACATGGGGCAAACCTGGGAAGCGACAAAACTTTGTCCGGGACGTCAAAAAGTCTGACATAGCTGCACTGCAACTGGGAGAGCGAGTAGAGGAATTCAAAGGGTAAAGGCATGGACTGCGTAAGCAGCCCTGACTCTGGAGCTGAGAAACGTGATGGGAGAACTGGGTACACGGGACAAAGCCAAGGAGAAGCAGATGGTGCTATCCAGCCTATGAGCCTCAGGGCGATGGCGTGTCAAGAATTTTGGAGAGTGGGGAGAATGGAGTGGATTTTGAAGTAAAGATCATGACATTAGCTATCGCCTATGGATAGTAACAGATGAGCTCTGGCACATCAAGCTATGACAGCTAACGATCGTTGCTCCCAGCTGTCCCTTCTGCCATGGGTTATCACAGAGAGAAAAACGTGACTGTGCCTAATTAATTTCCATGAATTATCTTAGTATTGTTTCTAGCAAGGCAAGCTACAGTGTCCTACTACCACCTCCCAGCCTCACAAAAGTGAGTGTGCCCCAGCTGAAGCTACCTTCAGCAATTCCAGCAAAGCTTTCAGAAACTACACTGACTTTACAACCTTTGTTAAAGAGAACAGAATAGTAACGCTCCACGCCACCACAAGGAGATTTACCTGCATTCATCGATCAATGTCCGAAGTTTACTGTTTCCCATCCAAGGTGCAGTGCAGGAATGAAAAAAAAGGAGAAAGATTCCTGTGCGGTCATTAATAACAACCTCCTAGTTAACGATAGTTAATATTGACTCTTTTTCAAAGCATTTTTAACCCTCAGTATTAGTCACTGGTACAGTTGCCCGAGTAAGCTGAAAACAAGATTAATAAACAGTTGCCTGCCTTCTATATCACTGTTTCTTGTCCATGAGGTGGGAGAACACAGAAGAAAAAATAGTCAGTAAATTTTCTCAAAACTTCATTTTCTCCCTTTCTTCATTTTGTTTCCTCAGTTTCATACTCCTCTGCATGTCATTTTCTGTGAGATGGCACAACATCAAGAAGAAACTGGGACCAGGCAACATTTAGACTTCCCCTTTTATTTATACTGTTTTCTCTTACTGTTTGTTTCCTCCTCACCGCAACCTGCTTTATCAGGTGTGCATTGGATCTCATCCTAAAATCCTAATGTGAAATCTTCTGATCACCCTCCATTCCTGAAGCACCAGCTGCAGTGCCCAGAGAACACTGATGAGGAACTGGGGATGTGCTGATGAATTGATAAGCAGTTCTAGGAGAAAGGCTGGAGAAGCAGGTCTGGAGTTGGGTTAGACATTTCTGGGTCTGAGCCCCAGTGAACAAGAGGAAGAGAAGGGTGCTCCACCTGCCGGACCATGCAGAGGTGGCCCAGCTGCCAGAGAAGAAGGTAACCATGGAGTTCATGGGTGTATTTAGCAATAGACTGGGAACCAGCTTTGATTTTGACACTAGGTTTTACTGAACCAGCTGAACCATCTCCAGCACAGCTCCGATGGAAACCTGTGGAGGTGTAAGAGGTTGTGACCCACTGTGGGACTTTTTGCTGGAGGAAACTCCAGGACAGCATTTCAGAAGAGGATGGAGTGGTGCTGGCAGGAGGTGCTACTACAGACCTCTCAGAAAACATACCAGTGTTCTCAAGGTGGAGACCAACCAGTATTTTCTAGATAATCAAATTAACCACTACTCTGTTCTTGAAGAAGCTTTGTGATTTTTGACACCTCCTGCTTCATCTCCCATGGTGAGGTGTAGCTAGGCTTGGATGGATCTCAGCTCACCAAGACTGCAGCTCCCCAGGACAGTCTGGCTAAGGGGCTCTATAGCTTCCCAATACTCTCTGTTTCAGGCAAATGGTGACAAGGTCAGCTGGGACAGGCTTCTCCTCATGCAAAGGGTATTAAACATGTGCTAGAAATGGCTGCAAAAAACTCCCACCGGAGCCTCACGTTTTGAAAAGGCTTGGGAAGAATAGTAACATATATAGAGGAAAATGCGTCTCCTGCCTCAGCAAGAGATGCTGTCAGACATGGATCACTTCAAGTTTGGAGACAGCTTTCCATCCTTCCTCTTCCTCCTGCCCACCTCCTCCCTTCTCTCAATGCACTCCTCCCTGAACAGAGAGAATTTTGTCTTCCAAAATAAAAGGCAATAGGTAAATACAGAGTATTTCTAAAGAGTAATTCATGACAATGCCTTCAAATCCCACTTCTTAAATACGTATCAGGGTTTGGGCCTATCACGAAAAAGCCACACATAGTCATCTGTGTCTACTCCCTGCTGCAACTGCACCTACCTGGAGCAGTAATTGCATCAGGCTTGTAAAACAAGACATTCCCATGCACTCCGGCTGGGTGGACCTAACTAAACCAAGAGTGTTGGGAAACTCCCCCCTCAATCAGTGGAAGTGCAGACCACATCCTGCTCTGTTTGCTGCTGTCTCTTCTCCCCATTGCACAGCATCCTTACAGAGCACGTTTCTTGTTGATGCAGCACATTAAAAAAAACTTCACATCATGCAACAATCCAAGACTGCTTTAACACCCACAGCACCATGTGTCCTGGTAGAGTCTGTACTTGTCAACGGCTATATACTGAGATGGGATTTTAGCAGAGACTCCTTGTGAGGAGTCCTAGTGGGTGGTCAGTGGAGACAAGTTTTACCAGATTTTCTCACGTTTACTTATATTTTTACTTGGATTAAGTATTATAAGTATTTTTATGTTGATTTCTCATTGGGACTACTCACCGATGTCTGTGCAACTGGTCACAGTCGGGAGTAGTACCTACACCCTGGTCTAGAGCCCAAGGGTGCTAGGAGGTTCCTACGCTGCTGGAAGTGCCATGTTTTGTGGGACTGTCGCTATGATCTTTGCATAGTCATGAACGGTATCAGTGCATGTTTCTGCCAGTGCAGGAGGCCAGACCTCATTATCCAGGCTGAGTATCTTGTACGGCTACATTTTCTAATACTCTGTGCAGGTATGTGTGCCCTCCTGCAGAGTCACCTGTAGTAAACTAAACGTACCTAAATTCAGATACAAACATGTTAAATTTGATTTACATTCATGTAATTAACAAAGCCTTACAGCACTCCCAAGGGTCATAAATGTAGATGGATAAACCGAGGTTCAAAGAATGGAAAGATTTGGTGAAGATAATACAACCGGTTAGTGCAGAGAGGTAGGATTAGAAACCCAGATCCCCCAGCACCACTCCTCATCCCCAGTTCTCCCTCTGGTTCTGTTTCTCCTGCCAGGATTAGCTGTAGCATTTCTGCGTGCTTAAGAAAACCAGCAAAGGTTTGCTTATCGCACTGCAACATTCCCTCATAAGAAAAGCTTAAAACTATGCTTACCCTTAGCATTTTTCTGCTTTGGAACGGCTAGGACTTGTTTCTCCCTGCAGAGCAGACACAGACTTTTTGATCCTGTAAACTTTTAGGCAGCAATGCTGGAATAAAATGATCATTGCGTTCAATGAGAGTCATGGTTGCATCTGTAGTAGATAAATGACACCTACCTGCATGCAGTACAAAAAGCATTTAAGCTTCTTCTAGATCAAAGATACTGTAGGAGTGGAAAGGAGACTGAGACCTGGGGGATATTTGGCCAGTTTGCTTTTCCGCAGGCATCCTTCATACATTCATCTTGTTTTAAAAGAACACAAACCACTGACTTGGGGGAAACTCAGTTGAATGCACCATCAGGATGAGATTGTGGTCCCTGTTTTTTATTTTTCAATAGGGCTGAGAGAGGCAAAAAGAGGTCAAGTAACTTCCTCAAGGTCAGAGACTGCCAGTGAGTCATAAAGAAAGGACTGTTTGCCTTACAGCCCTGCGTTCATTCCGCCAGGCTCTGTGCTGTTGGTAGCCTTTTTCTTTGCCTGCCCTAGCAGTTTCTGGGAGCCTCGACCATGCTGCTGCTCTTGCATCTGGCGACATTTATCAACGAGACTTGTGCTAAAATGAAGGGGTATTGGCAGGCCCCTGTAAGAACTGGATTTTGCAGATGTGAGGGGGAGTCCCTTTAAGGCAAAACTTTTCGAGCTTAAAGTGAAGCCCAGCTAGTAGCTTAGTGAGAGAAATGTGAGCAGCACTGCCAATGGCAAGCGGTGAATATCCTACGCCGATTTAAAATATATTAAAAAAATCAGAAGAATTTGGAATCACCATCAGATTTCGTATCCTTTGAAACAGGCTAAATAGTTTAGGTCATGGGCGTACCGCACAGCTCCACAACAGCGGACTTACTTTAGAAGACACACCAAATATTGTGCGGCTCTGGTTAAATACAAGGGTCGGCCACCCCACCTCATGGTACAAGAATTGCCTGTTGAAGGCACTCTACAAAAGAAGCAGAGCTAAACAAGAATCTGTGTGCACGTTTGTGCCTAAATTTACATTCTGCAAGGCAATACAGGTACTGACAACAGTTTAGTGTTTGCCCACATGTTCTTACTCATGTAATCAGTCAGATTAAAAAAAACAACAACAACAAAAATCAACCAACCCCATCCTTCACCCATGAGATTGCCCCAAATCCCCTTTGGGTGTATATTTCTCACCTGCTTATTTGGTTAAGTGCCTATTTACCTACAGCTGATGCTCTCCTCTGACAGATATGCTGCATCTAAGCACGTAATTGTGTGTGCATGCATCTATATTTATGATGCAAAACATCTCTGACAGGTGGGTTGCGTGGTGGCCACATGAAAAATGACAGTGCAAAGGCAAGGTGGGCTTCTTAAATGCTAAGCTTAGAGAGTAAGCGGAGGTGCTAAAAGAATTTGGTAATAAGGACACTCAGATGACAGCTGCTAATGCTGCTGGGTATAAATCAGAGCTAAGTGAAAAACTGCCTTCTCTAGAATTAACATGTACTGCTGTTATGCAGATTTGCACTATGCAGATTTATTTGTTTTAAAAACAGCTCTAGGCACCCATTCAGTGCTCAGAAGCAAAACTCCCTGCATCTCCATTCCTCCCTATGTCAAATAACACTGATTTCAACTCTAACAGTATGTGCTGCTGCCTCTGCTAGAGCCCACCGTGTAAGGGAGCAGTGGCTTCCGCTACACCACGCTTAGAAAATAAAGTCCCAATGCTGCACCGGTTGAAGTCGCCATTAGAAAGGTATACTAATTATTATGACAGGTCTGGGGAAACTCGCTCCCCTCTCTTCCCTTCAGACACGAATTCACAGATCCTCCTGCTAGAATGGGAGCTCTGCAATTCCAGTTTAACTGCACACCCCTCTCTCCAACATGCAGGGCATTTCTTTAGAATTGCTTGCAGACGGCCCAGCAGACACACATGAAAAGCTACGCGTTTCCAAGACAAATGCTGTTTTCTGCTCTGTGCGTGCCATCTACTGAAAACATGTGACAACCACCCGTGCAAAATGACAGTTTGACCTGCTGTGAGGTTATCCCAGGAAAAGCACTGCTTGCAACTCCAGGGTTAATTATACTCATCTCCTCCTGTGTTCACATTGGTTAAATTTAGGAAAAAATCTGTTCAAATCTAGGTTAAAGATGGAACATGTTTCTCACACCCTCTGATTGCTACTGCTGACAAGATCAAATACAACCAACAGTGAAAAAAATTCCCCACACAAACCCGAAATGGTAAATAAATGAGGTGGACAATGACCATTACCCAGGACAACTCCGTCAGCAGGAGTGGACGCATTTCTAGCAAGTGGAACTTGTGTACTCAGCAGGAAAGTGCCACAGGAGCAAATCCCATCCCTCCCACCGACTTCATTTACCTTCTACCTACCACGTCTCATTTGTATCTAGCAGAGACATTGCCTGTGAGTACTTTTTCAAACCCAAGAACTCACCAAGCTATAATGTTCAGGGTATTATGGGCTCTTTGTATAAACCTGCCAATCTAAATTACGCTTGCCAAATACAATGGATTTTAATAAACCTCTGAACAGAAATTTGGAGAGAGACAAAATTACAGCTGTGCAATTATGGTATCACTCTGGAATCTCACCTGCCTCTGCCTCTATATGATTTCAACAGGCTTTTGAAGGAAGAGTATTTGAAAACATGATGAAAGGGGGCTAAATTGTGCCCCCCATTACATCCCAAAAGCCATATTGAGTATAACAGTTCGGCATGGACTGAGACAAGAGAAGATGCTGGCTTGGTGTTTCAAACCGTTCAACTTATTCTGCACCTTTTTTAGCAGTAGACAACAGGAAACCAAGCTAGCCAACTCTCTCTAAAGAGCCAAAAGCCAAGTGATGGTGACAGCTGAAACAGTAATGTCCTGATTTTCACCATTTTTTTTTCCTCAAGGATATAAAGGGTAGCGAGTGACCCTTCATCCTTCTGGAAAACAGCAGAGCTTTATTAATGTTGTCATTTTGTGCACCTCATCCAGGTTATGAATGTTCTCTTCCCTGTACGTACCTAGGCACAAGTTTTTGGTTTAGAGATGTTTTCAGGCTGGAAAGAAAAAAAATCCATGTGCCAACAGGGACCAAACATAACCTCTGATCCTACAGTTCTTGCTTGGGTAAAGCTCCTTGAAGTCAACAGGAGTTCCGTCTCTGTAAGGACTTCAGAATCAGACTACAAAAGTAGTTAACCCCCCCCCAACCCTCCCCTCCATCTTCCTGCAGCAGTTCTTCTAAACAGATGGCAGGGAGCAAAGGGAGCGATGATCAAATGTCTACTGACCACAGTGGTGACTGGCAGCTAGCGAAACGCCAGTTCTGTATCTGCTCTCAACTTTCACTGCTAAGAGGCCAAAAAATTCTTTTTATATCTAGCGCTATTTGGAGCTATTGCAGTAGCGTCCAAACCCTTCCCCTTCCTTACACCGAATGCGGTAGAAGGAGTCTCTCTCTCTGTAATACTGTTAATTACAGGCACCAGAACTGGAGCTGTGGTGAAGGGACTGAAGGACATCTCGGGCTGAGGGAAAAACGCGGCCGTGGAACCTCGGCCAGTAATTTCTGTAAGTCCGAGCATCCACGTACACACCGCTGCCTTCCCGCCTGCCTCCCGAGGGAAGAGGGCACGGGGATGAACCGGTGACGGGTGGAGCGGCCCCGGGGAGGGGCTGGGGGGCGGCGGGGCCGC
>NW_010512686.1:0-3082 GCF_000687285.1 Phaethon lepturus
CTGAGCCCCTCGGGCTGTCGGCGAAGGCCGAGGTCGGAAGGATTTATGATTTCGGGAGAAAGGTCTGAGGAAAAGCTGACCGGGTGGTCGCCTGGTTTTCGGGAGCGCTTCTCTTGGCGCGGGGGGGCTGCCGGAGGGGTGGGGGCGTCAGCCCGAGCCTGGGGGAGCGTTTGGAGATCGGGAGCTGTGGGTGAGTCGTCCCAGGTTTTTCAACCTGAGGGGCAGCCTATTTGCACAGTGGTAATGGGAGTCTCTGCAGTGCTACGCGTGTTCCACAGTCGACATAAATCCCTACTAATATTTAATTTTTTTTTTTACGTTTCATTTTTTAAAATATATGAGAAAGGAGGGGCGGGAAAGATGCACAGTAACAAAATCTCGGGGTCTTTTTCTTGGAATTTAAGATCCCCATTACAGAAATCCTTAAATATCTATTGCATACAGCATTCTTAAATTTGTACCTTCAGGTGCTGAGGCTTTTTTCTCAAAAGCCTCTCTTCCTGTCGAAAAGGAGCTGGTGATAATACCTTATTCCTCGTCTTAAACCGTCATTGGGAGAATGTGTTCCCACTGGTGTCTGGCTTAACAGGGTTTGAGGGGTGACTACCTAGGTGAAGATTCAAATCATGTCCCTTCTTGGAAGTGAAGTCGCAAGTCAAAGGTACCTGTGAAACATGTCCTGCATTGCGATTGACAGCCTTGACTTGCTGGGGGAAGAAGTAGAGTATGCCTTTGGAAAACCACCGCCTGACCGAAGGCTGCTGCATCTTTAAAAACACTCTTGAGTCCTAATGAATCCGAGTTGAAATAATGTTTTTAGGTGCTTGAAACGATCTTGGCTAGATAACTTACCAACTCCTTGGTTCATCATATAGTGTATTCAGAAGGTGGTTAGCTGAAGCTGTAGCCACTGCGGCACCTTCCCCCCCCCCCCCTTTTTTTTTTTGCCTGTTTGGTGGAGCTTCTCAAGGATTTGTTCCAAACGCCACAAATCGTGAATTCCAACAGAATTAAAGTTGTGTATCTTTAAACTATTGACTCTTTTGGCAAGAATAGCTTCCAATGTACTAGGACTTTAATACTTATGGCATAATGAGTGGAAACTCTCCCGGTGTCAGTGGAAAAAGTGGTCACTGAATTCAGTGAGAGGAAAAAAACCCTCGTACACTTCAATGTGAAATTTTCAGTCTGGAAAAGCATCCTTGGGTCGTTAGGTGTATTGCTGCTCTTTCTGTTCGTTTTGGTAGCCCACCCAGGTTGCGTTATCTGAAGAAAACGGGAAGCCTGTGTTGTGTACAGACACTTGCAGGTTTTCACAATCAATGTTGCTATCTGGGTGCTGAATTGCAACACTGCTACTTCAATTCATTCAAAGATAAACGCTGCTAAAACTAATTTGAAAGGGAATTGTGGCTGTGCTGTGATGCACACATACAGTGACTCGTACTGCATATTAAGCAGACATGTTTGGGAACTTCAAGCAGAAAACAGACCAGTGTCACATTAACATTGGGTAAACTGTGTATTGGTTTCTTACAAAGTTGCATTACATACAGATGACGATACAAGCAAAGGATCCCCCTTCATTTAATATACAGCTAGTAATCTGTGAGTGATCCCACATCAATTAAGATGCTCCGTAGCCTAATGTTAGAATCTCAATTAGAAAGTGACTTTTTTATGGACCACAATATAGAGAACTTCTGTCAGCTGTTAAAATTGAGAACCTCTAAACCGTGTTGTGTGAGCTTAACAGGAAGCTGAGAGGCTTGTAAATGTCCTGCAGCTCAGTCGTGAAGGTCTAGTAATTACCTGTTGGTGGTTGTGTGGGTTGTGTTTTTTTTTTTCCTCTGAGTTTATTTGGAAAAGAAGAATATGATAAACTGGAGGCACTTAGAAGATGAAGATGTTAAGAAGGAAGATATGTAGGTTGGATCTGGTGAAGCCACCTTAAAAACAGGTGCTTTGGAAGAATTAACTTTGACAACATTTAAGATTTTAGAGCTGGGAACTCAATATTAACTGACAAGTTCAAAATGGACTTGGCAAAGAAATCAATAACATGCCATAGCAAGCAAGTCTCCCTTGACATAAGGGTGGACAAGATAACCTGAAGTATCTTCTAACTCAAATTTCTTCCATTAAGGTAGACTAAATATTAATGGCACCGAGCATTCTTTACTGCTGAAATGTGACCTCAGTGATGTCTTTCAGAGTTTGAACTGTTTATTTTAATATATGTTCTCTTCAGCTTTTAAAGGGAAAATAACACTAGTGCAACAAGGATGCGTATTTTGCTCAGAATTGAAATTAGCTTTCAGTTAGCAAAATTTAATCTAATGCAGAACAATGAACAGTCATGATTAGCCCAGGGTGTTTAAATGTAAGTAACTTTTGAGAAATAGGGAACACTACTTGAATCTATTGAATCTATAGCAGATTTTTGTTATAGAAATGCATGCTTACTCTCCTCTGAAAAGATCAATAAAATTGCAGTAATACTCTTAAATTTGTACTCTTTTAGTATTCTCAAGTTGTCTTAAAATGAATAATAATAAAACTTGTTAAAAGCTGCTGTTCAGGAGATAACGATCTTTCTCTAGAGTATTTTAATTAAAAATTAGATAAAATCTAGGGGTTGCAGTGTTGTGTCTAAAAAGCTAAGATTAGTTCTGCCTACTGGCTTGCTATAGTATGTGCAACAGTCTCAAAGAGGGAGTTTTTTGTTTACTCAAACCTGTTGAATTTTACCTTGAAGGCATAATTTTTATTTTTCCTTATGAAGTTAACTGAAGAACAAGGACAGTGGCCATGAGATGATACTGTTGCCTATTTGGAAAAAAAAAAGTGAACCTATGATTTACATGGAAGTTGGGTATTTCTCACACGCATTAAGAATTACTTACTAATCTAACTCAAAATGGCTTGTCTTTACTTTGGATTTATTCACTTTTAAATAACTTGTCACTAATGTTAGTTTTCCCCTAGCTTTGGATTCAAATAGTGGAAAAGACCATGTCCCCTAATTACACAGTAGAGTGATTAAAAAATAAGAAAGGAAGAATTTTTTGTTCATGACCCT
>NW_010512686.1:3127-21804 GCF_000687285.1 Phaethon lepturus
CCCCCCCCCGCCCAACGTTTGTATCCACATGTAAAACCTAAAAATGTGTTCAGCATCTCTGAACAGGGCAGTTCCGTGTAGAAGATGGAAGCAATGATAATAAGCAGTATAGAAGGAGGATTTCTGGGAGGTATCATGTACAGTGAAACCAACAGGCAAAATAGTAGGCTAACCCATCTTGGAATAGTCGCACCTTTTCACACCAAATGTAATTTCAACACACATACATGGTACTGTCCAGTTTTTCTTTTATTTCTGAATTGTTAGGCTTTCAAATACATTCTATAAAAATGGGTTTCTAGTTTTCATGACAGGTTTCACTTGATATGAGCAGTAAATTTGAGGGAACTGCCTGTTCAGGCTATTCATATTACAGTAAACATTATGAAAGTGATTTCTGCTGCCACTTATAAGTCTTATTCTAACTGACAGATGACAGCAGGAGGTGTTATTAGTTTAATTTTGGTGAATTGCAAAGTAGGCATGAGGCTTTCTCAGTTGGTATTTCATAGCCTGGTGGGAGAAGAAATGTAAAGAAAATGTAGGAGGCCTTCAAAAAAAAAAAAGCCAGAAATAGCTATGAAAATAAATCCAAATTCTTTTCGACCAGTAAGGGGTAAGATGTAACAGCATGTTACAGGACAGACAGAGAACATCTGCCCTGCCTTGGGAGGGGAATGGACTGAGGAAGAGGGTGTACCTTTCTCGTAGTGCTGCTGGCAGCCATGCCATGCAGTTAGGGAGTGCATGGTTACCTTTGGAGGGTGACAGTGGCCAATAAGCCTTGGCCAGCACCGAGGCTTATTGACTCAAAGTCTGGCTGGTTTTGCCACTTAAAACATGACCGGTGGTGTCTCACACTAGGGGTAGTGTTGGCTTATTGCTGACCCGTTTTCTGATACTGCTTTGGAGGAGAGAGCTAGGCAAGTTGCTTCATGGCCTCCCACTTAAGGTGAACTTCAGTGGTCTCCATGTCTCAGGTTTTCAATATTGCTTATGAGCTGGGTGCTGCCTTAATTCCCAGTGAGCACAGGAAACACCATGTTCTTAAAACACACTTCTGTGGAGCCTATCGCTTGTAATCTGCTACCCTTACTTGTGCCCTTATATTCACAGAAAGATAAGGTGGCAGCAGGGAATACAACACTGTTGGGTTCTGACCACTTGGTGTACAGTGTCTGGTCTACGAAGAGGAGGCCCAGGGTGTACCCTACTCTGCATAGTCGATAGTGACAAACCCCACTTCAAGGCAGAAAAGATGATTCAGCTACTCTTGCTTTAAGCAGCTCTCTAACTTCCTGGGACTCCACCCAAGGCTCACAGTGGTGTGGTCATCGTCTTCTTGTCTTAGGTCTTCATTGAAACTCAAACTTTGGTATTCATTTTAAGATCTTGAATCTGAGATGATCTTAATCACCTTTACAGTACATGCACCGGTGGAAAAAAAATAAAGTGCTGTCTTTACTGAAGTGTTACAGGTGTGCCCTTACACAAAGATCACGTAACCTTTTATGAACTTGTTATTTGACAAGTGACTGGCAGTTTGTTCACGTGACTCTTTCAGGATTGCTTCCTGAAATGCAAATACAAGGATGTGTTTCTTGCGGTGTGTACTTTGGCTCCCTTGAACTACTGCGTTTCTAGTGAAAACAAGATGTCTTGGGTCTTAGATGATTTCTTTTAAAAATTAATAAAATAAAAATAATATATGTTGCTGTATGATTATAGAATAAACTTCATCTGCGAATCAGATCAGAATATCTATCTGGATTTAAAAGAAATAAAACCCAACTGATAGCTCCATATGGGAAAGGAGGAAGAAGAGACATTAGCTGTATGTGATGGAGCTTTTCCACCATAGAAAGAAATGGCCATAGTGCTATGCTCTTCATTGACACAAGGAGCTTAGCCACTAGCAGCAAAGAAGTCTTGTAGGAACTTCAAACTTTTTTTCAGGAATACTTGTAGATTGTTATAAAAAGTTAAGAGGATGGCCACTATGACTTTCCAAAAGCTTGGAAAACATTTGGTTTTGTATGGTAGGTGTTTCAAGAGATGGGAGTCTTTTAAGTCCTGATCAGAACACTTGCTAGTCACTTCTGTTAACATGAGGTGTCTGCTTGCTTTTTTAATATTCTGAAGTTATGGCACACTTTTATCATGGCCTTCTGAAGCTGCTATGTTGATCAGCATAATCCAAGAGACTGAGAGGACAGCAAGACAGCCTCAGGTGTACTTTCTTCTCACTGTGACAAGCCAAATAGGCAAGTTTCATGGGGTGGCTGAAGGAGGCCTGATAGCTACTTTCATGTTCACTCTGCCCTGGGCTGCTCAGTACTCCCACCTCCTTTGTGTCATCTTTGCTCCTTTGACTCGCTGCACCAGCAGATGATTTGTGTTACGCAATCCTCGTGCGCAGGCTGGGCTCTCCGAGGCGAGGCTCGCACGAGGGAAGCAGTATGAGTCTTCAGATCGGTGGTGTGGGAATGTTCCTCCTTGTGCGGTTGTCACGTGCAAACGTTCCCTAGAGAGTATTGACCTTTTAATGTAGAAGAACTTGAAGTTATTTTTCTGACAGTAGATCGGAGAGTAGTTTGAGCACTAGCCTTCAACTAATGGCTTTCCAGAAAAGATTAGTTGGATCTATCCATAAAGATCTTTACACTAGGTAAAATATCAAAGAATATTACAACACATTAGCTATATGCCTAGGTGGTTTCTGATACTGCAGTGGAGGAAATGAAAAACTGCTTGTCGTATTGTGTGTCCAGACTTGCTTTCTGAGGTTTTCACTTAGATAAGACTGAGGAGATAGTAACAAGAAATGGATAGAAAAGATGACAGGTATTGTTAGCCCTTAAATAATCTGAGAAAGGGTGGTATTTTTTTAACCTCTTGTCTATTTAGATATAGTAGAGACTAAAGCAGGATCTTAATATGCATATTGAGCAGGAGTTTTTTCCCCTTCCACCTAGGTGCTATGGCTTTCACTGTTGATATTGCACTTTAAATTTCTTCACATCACTTGGGTCTGCCAATTTTTTCTTCACTTGGGAATGAAGCTGGTGCAAAACTTCATGAAGTCTGCAGAGTACAATGCTTATCAATACTTAGATTAGAGCAGTGTCTAGCAACCTCACTGATGAGGTTGTGTGAAACATGAAGTGATTTAAACTGGCTGGCAGGATCTGTGCCAAACAGCTTTCAAATATATGTAGTTGAGAAGCTGGAGACTGACAGCTGGGGAGAGTAGGAAAGGTGCTCTGCTACTGCTAGCACAACTGCTTTACTTCTACTTTAACAACTCAAATCATTTCAGCTTGTGTTCGCCTACTTTGGCTCTGAAATCCACGTAGTTAACAATGACAGTTATTTTCGCATTCTGCAATGAGCTCGCTTTGCATAGTGAAATGTCTTAACGTCTTCACAAAGATGCTTTCAGACCTGTTTTGGTAATAGGTGGATCTGGCTGTGGTGACTGCAGGTCTAGGAGTTTGTTTCTAAACTGGAGCTCCATTTTCAAAGTGAGTTGAAAGAGATCTGGGAATAAAGCATTAAATCTAAATTATCTAGAATTTGAGGAAAGCACGGTCTCTTGCCTTTCAGGTGTGTTTTTTTTGGCGTGTTATTTGGTTTCTGTTAGTGGAGGCACTTGTAGTAGTAGAGCTGTCCTTCAGATGGAGATGGCTGCTCACAGTGCATACCAGGTTACAAGAACCTTTTGAAAGAGCTTTTGTACAAACACGCACTTTCAAAAATGAAATACCAGCTTATAAAGCAGTGGTACATGCTAAGGATATCGTCTGCTTGTGAGTGAACAAGTCACATGTGGCTTTCTTTTTTCCTTGTTGATCCTGGTGTTGCTGGGCACTGCACAGCAGCATCTCAACTTTACCAAACCCACTCGGAAAAGGTTGTCTTGGCTATGCGAGATCTGACACCCTAAAGCTGTGGTGTGAACTAAGGTACCACAAAGCACAGGAAATCAGTTTACCAGATGGAGAAAAAGAAGTGGTGGATGCTTGAGGGGATTAATTTATATTTTCTTGGAAGATGCTGTAGTAATATTTTGGTAAATGGACTACTCCAAAACCAAAACAGCGAATTTGCATAGGTTCAGAGCTTTATGTTCATCAAATCTAAAGTTATTTCTCTACATGAATATGGAGAATAAAGCTATATGTATAACTACTGGCAAAATGCTTTGAACTGGACAAAGTGAATACATGTTACTTTGAGGCTGCGATCAGAAAACAGGCCTGTTGCAAGCTCCTGGTGGGAGCTGCCAAAAGCCCCTCCTCAGCGTTGCTGAGCCAGCAAAGTGAAAACACAACAGAAGGGCTTTCCCTTCGCTGCGACGCTTGAGAGTAGCTGGAAATGGCAACGTGTGTCCAGTGGTGGATTGTGGTGGTACTTGTGCTGGATTGAGCTGCTGGCTGCTCTAGATCCCTGGGGGTGAGGGTGAAGAGGAAAGCTGGGGCTGCCTCGGCTGCCTGGCACCTGTCCCCCCGCGGTGGGGCTGGGGGAGGAGGTCTGTAGGAAAGGTCTCAGCCACCCTGCTGGACAGGGGAGCCCAAGTCAGCAGGGTGCTCCTGTGCTGGCGAGGACTAACCCATGCGGCGCTGCATTAGCGAGAGGGTGGCCAGCAGGGGATTGCCCTCCATTGAGCTTGTGAGGCTGCACCCAAAATGGTGTCCTGTTTTGCACCTCTTCTGACAGAGGGTCATTAAACTGGTTAGGGGCTGTCCTGTGGTTTGTGGGGAGAGGTTGAGTGAGGTGACTTTGCTTGACGTGGAAGGGAGAAGGCTAAGGAGGGACCCTGGTGATGGCCTTCAGTGGGGCTTCAGAGAAGGTGCAGCCAGGCTCTTTTTACCAGGATGAACATGGGAATGAGGAGAAGAGCTTCCATGGCCTACTTGAGCTGGTGGGGCCTGTGCTGCACTGGAAGGGTCAGACCCCATCACCTGTGTGACCTTCAGGAGGAACAACCGGCGCTGCTGCTGTCTTCCTTGTCACTGGTTCTCATCTAGGGCTGTCCCCTGACCTTGTGGTCAGGTGAGCATCAGTGCTGGTGCAGTCCAAGGTGCAGGACTATACCTTCTGGCAGTAGCGTAGGCTCAGATATTCCTAAACTAACTGTGAAACCACATCCTTCCTCTTGCATGTGTCTGCTCTGACATGGTGATGCAGCTCCTCGGTATGTGAGATCAGCCCAGCCGACTGCGCTGAACTTCAGCAGAGCAATCCTGGCCACTCACACAAGCATCTTAAAAACTGAAACTAGTCACTGTGGGTCTCTTTTGTTGTTGAAGAGATGTAAGCACATCTAAGGTGAGATTCAAGTGACTTGTTTTATATCGGGTCCTAGGTGGCTAAATTTAATCTTTAGGCAGAGAAGTTATAATTTATCCATTTCCTATTTAAAAAAACAAAATGAAACACCCCTAATGTGCCTACCTTAGATACAAGTGTTACCATTTGGTCAGGTGAATCTTCTTGCATGTGATGGGAGGAATGTAAACTTTTAATTTGTGGGATGCAAACAGGCTTCAAAACTTTAGACCGGTGTCAAGAGAAGAGCAGGTCAGGGAACAGCACAACTTCAGCGTTAGTTTCTAAAAAAGTTCTTGCATCAGCTGCATGCTGTCTCTTACTAATTATTGAAGTACTAAATCTTGGGGAGTGATTAATATTGGAATCAGTAATTGTTCAGCTATATACTAAATGTAAGGTCTTGGGCTTTTCAGGTTAAAAACTGAGATAACAAACTCCCATAGATCCTCAAAGGCAGCTGTAATAATTTTGAAGTGTAAAATTCTGTGGAATTTGTTGTAGAAACTTATCCAAGAAGAAAAGTGCTCCAAACATACTTATGTTCCATGGGGATTTTCAGTACTTTCTCCCACCCTATCCCATATAAATGAAACACATGTCTTAATTTGCTGATTAGAAGCTTAATGTCAGTCTCTCAAATGTAAAGGGTATTATAAACATAAATATATGCTATTAACAAGTTCCTATTCTTTTAGTACTAATACAGAATCTTGAGGTGAAGTACATTCATCTGTCAGTGAGATATTTTTTTTTTTTAAACTAGAAAAGGGGGGACTTGGAAGGAACAAAAAGCTAAGATACTAAATATAATTAAAGATACTAAATTACTTGGTAGCTTAATGAGGCTCCAGTTGCAGGATGAATTAGAGTTGTGGTATCGTACTCAACCAATAAATTGCTACGTGAATTTCTGGCATTCACCTTGTTTATACCACCTGTTTACAAATTTGTAGTCGTAAATTCAGTAATGTCTTTTGAAAAATGCATTTTTCCTGTAAGTATGGTTTCACATCTGCTTGATTCAAGCAGGTTCAGTGTAGTCTGTGCCCTGTTTTGAGTTGGCACTGGTATTGAATTATCTGTGAGTGATATCTCGCTCACCATTATGTGGTGAGTCTGGTTGGATAACCAGTCCGCCAAAAAAACAGCTTTTTTCCTATCTGGATCAGCAGAAACTCAGTGTTGTCACAAGAGACAGCAATAACTTGGGGAAGGGCAGGGTGATCAGAGCGGTTGGGATGCATCCTGATACTTGGGCATCACCATGTTTGTGATGGAAGAGGCTCCTGCTGTGATTGATTGCCCTACATAGAGTACTGAGCAGCCTGGCCAGAGTCCTGGAAACCAACCAGGCACAGCACACAAAGAGGGAACACTGCTGGAGCCCTGAATTTCAACAGCAAAACTGTGAGCTGGTCGTGCCCCATGCTAGGGGGGAAACTTTAGTCAGCTGTGCAATATCAAACCATAAGCTCTGTAAGATGGGAACCAGTTTGGCCCACTTTGACTTACTCATTTAGTGATCTGCTACGTGAAAATGAAGCTGAGAAGTGAACAACACTTTCCTGTAGGAAGTGGGGAGCAGAAGCAGCCATCTAATTTGCTGGAGGGTGGTTCTTCTACTTTCAAAACTTGAAAGAAGTGAAGTGAACGCTAAATTCCATAGCTACAGGCGCATTCTTCTTCTTGGGTAGGGAGTAATCAAAATCTAATGATTCAAGCTGTCAAAGCTTTTTAAAGTTCATGTGAAGTTTAAGATGATGGAAATTTATCTTTTCTTTGGGAGGAGGAGAGTGTTTTGCTGCTCTTCTAGAGGAAATTTTGAGACTAAGGAGCTCATCGCATTTGTGTGAGCTGTTCATACACAAACTTTTAAATAGCCACCCGACAAATTTATCTGATAAATGCTTAAAATTGGCAAGAATTTTATATTAGCTTAGCCTCTTACCAACAAGTTGGGAAATACCGGCTTTATTTAAAAAAAAAAAAAAAAAAAAAAGAAAAACATCTTGTTAAGATTTTGCAGTCTGAACAAGCAAGGAGTGTCTGTTTGTGGAGTTTTTGCCAAGAAGGTATGTTGTCTCATGTTGGCCTAGAGCTTAGCGTTCATGTCCATGAGATGGCAAAAAGCTATCAATCTGTCTGCTTAAAGCCTGCTCCTCTTTCAAACTGTTTCCACAGCCGCCGCTGTGTCAACACCGTTCAGTCATAACTGCCAATTCCAAAGCAGGCTGATCAATGGAAATGCTAAATAAAGCAGCAGAGCTCTTGCCTCAGAGGATGTGCAAAACCAGATTTGCCAGTAGGTGCATGCCTCTGAGAACACCAGCAGAAAGGTTAGCTGTTTGTTACCTTCCAGTCTAACACCGTGCCATACTTCCCTGGCTCCTTGCCTAGTGGGTTGTCTTGAACTCTGAGTTCCTCAACTTTTCTTCCAGGTGAAGGTGCTTTTTAAGATATGAACAACCAAAAGAATTTAGCTTTTCTGAAATTGAGAAGCAGCAGAATCCATAGGAATAAAAACTGTTGACTAGCTTGAACTGTAGCTATATAATGTTTTGGGGGTTTTTTTGACATGTGAAGTGTCAGGCTTATGGTACTTGTTAGTACTGTTAGGGTTGACCCTGCTAATTTTGTCAGATACAAGACTGCGATGTGACTGCTGGTTGGGGATCAGAAACAAAACACCAACTCTACTGGCCATTGACATACATGTCAGTGAAAGCCTGAAGGCGTTCTTGGCATGCTTTAAACTAACCGCATTAGGTTTGCAGGTGCAGCTCTTTTAGTGCTTTCTTACAAGGTATCTTTTCCACAGTTGATAAGTAAAATGATGTCTGTACTCCCTCTGCTGGCTCTGCAAAAATAGCTTTCATGAGCTTAAATAGTCAAGTAGCACCTCTTACAAATGTGCCTGCGTGAAATTCTGAGTTAAGAACTGCTTAATGAATGGAAGAGGGATTTTCCTGAAAAATGGGTCAACAAATAGTTACTGAAAGCTAATCAGGTGTCTCAGATGCTATCTCCTGCTATAATGGTAAACACTGGGTGTTGTATATACCTTTGTAATTGTAGTCTGGTCTGTGTACCAACGATTGGATGGGGCTATCCAAATTAAGATACCAAATAATTGTACATCTGGTCATACATCAGAGCCCTATTTTTATAGGTATTGTGTGCTGTATGTACATAAAAAGTTATATCTGGAAGCCTCCCATGGGGGAAGAGAACTTACATCCTTCCTAAATTACAGTGCTCTGTACATTTGTTTGCTTATTCTGAGGCTACTGGTTTCTTCCTGTGTGAAGAGATACTGGATATAAAAAATCTCAGCCAGAATGGAAGAAGTTCAGGCCTTGAACTAGGTCTTGGTATAGATAGGTGTTATGTCCGTAATCGAAACAATTGCTCTTGGAAGTCAACAGACAGTTTACATGCCGATGCAGCTCATTCTGTTCTCTTGTTTTCTGATACTGTTACTCTATTCTATTCTAACTATTCTAGTTATTTTTGCTTTCTGGAATTTAGGGGTGGTTTAACAGTTTCAGAGGACTGAGAGAATAATCTACCCTGCTATCCTGGTCAGTAACTGGTCTGAAGCTGGATAAGTGGAATAACAAGCCAAACTGCCTTTTTAGCATTTGCTAGTTCAGGGCATCTTTGAACGGTACCCTTGAGCCTTGTGATGTGGAGAGCCTGGCTTCTGCTTGCTAAGTCTGAGGATGTTTTCTGGCTTTTCATGCCTGCAAGGTGCATTTCCCAGAAGATGCAGTCTTTTGTCCAGATGTTTGCTTCTATAATTCATGACTGCCAAATATTTTGGAGCAGTAAGGCTATTGTGCAAACCTGATTTAAGAATTTGGTGCAGCCAAACGCTCTGTGGTTCTTCCTGTTAGACTTCTCTTTGGGTATACCCATGGCTGCTGGCAAATGTCTTCAGGCATTGCTGTACCGAGAAGGGACTGTTTGGCTGTATAAAAACAGGCAAGTGCCCAGTCGTTCACACGAAGGTTAGAATAAGTCTTCCTCTCACAGTCATTGTGTTTCCCCCGACCAAACACGCTGCTCTTCCAGTTTTTACCTTTGGGCATGTTATTGTGGGTTAAGGTCTTGAAGTTTAGCCCTATGACTTGGATATCCCCCACTTATGGTTGGAATTTAAAGTTTTACTGCCATGCTAAATAACTTTTGTTTTAATGTCCAAAGTTGTGTTATTAAATTGCATTTTATAAATAAATATTTATATAAATTATAAAGATAATGTATTATAATTTATAATATATATTATAAAGATAAAGTTCCATTAGTAAATGTTCATGTTAGTTGACAAGTAAACCAAAACTTATGGACCTATATAATATATAGGCCATAAAATTTAGCTTAGGAATGCCTACCTTGAACACTAATCTTGTCAAGCAAGAACAGCTGAGGCTTCTCAGTGCACAGGGAAATTCTTCCATTTTCTAGGAAAGCCTAGCGTATTTTCGAAACCTCCAAGTTAAGGAGTCAGAGATTCCTAATCTTAAAATAGCTTAAAATAATAAAGTAGCTTAAAATAGCTTGGCTTAGGCTTTCTTTGAGCAATTTTGCTGTGAGGTAATTGTTTAAATATGTGAAAATATTTGCTCAGTGAAAGATACTTTTTGACAGCTAGTGGCTTATTTTAATAATAATTGCTCAACAATGTAATGTTTTAGTAAGTACCTACTTTTTCAGTTTTAAGGAAGAAGGCTGTCTCAAACTGTTTAGTCTTTATTACATGCATAAAGCATCTTGCCTCAAACTAGGTTGTGGTTTTGACAGACAGTTCTGTAACTGCCTAAAATTGTTTGTTCCTTTGCACTTAGTTTGATTCTGGATTCTGGCTGTATACTGTTTGATCGCATTGCCGAGTTCCTTTAATCAGATAACTGCTCTAAACTGTATTCAAATACTGACAAAATAAGATATTCTGGCCCCCACCCAAGAAAAAAACAAACCCACAAAACCACAGCTACCACCTCAATTTCATGCTGTTTTAGTTAGCGGGAAAGATTTCAGTAGGAGCTGATACACGTGCAAAAATCTGACTCCTATAGCAGCAGTGTAGCACACCAAGAATCAATTTGCTATTAATAGTCTAGAAAAAGTTACTGGCTTCTGGTATCGAGTCTACAAGTGCAAAATACAGAACTACACATAAATGTTCAGTGTAAATGCATGTTTGTTCTGAAGGTGAACTGGAAGCACTATTTATAAGCTGTGAATGTTAAACATATGCCAACGGAATCCTGAACATCCATCAGAAATTTGTGTCTGTTTTAAAGCATCCCTTTCCTCCAGAAAAAGAGGAAACAGAAAGCAATGTTGTAAAATATTGGAAGTGGAATCCAGCTAAGAATTTAAGTAAACAGAGATTAGAGACCACGGTAGAACTTGGCTTTCAACCTGCTTGACATGATATGCAGACTTGAATATGCATGTAATTTAAACGAGCCAAATTCATAACATAACTTTGAAATGAGGCGTATGGTTGTTTGTCAATGTGTAGGACTCCTCAGTAAGAAGCTTCTTCTTCCTAACCAGTGTTTGGTAACCTGCCTAGAGAGAACTTGCAAAGTCTGAAACTTGTTACTGTGAAGGCTAGCAGACTTCATACTTGCACCAGTTTTTTCTAAATCTTGTCTCTCAGGTTTTTGGAAACATTACTAAAGTAATCCATAACTATAAAGGTTTTCAGATGGTTTCTTCTGTACTTCCCTCGACAAAGTCATTCTTAATAGGACTGAAATAATAAGCAGGTTTTTGGAGGACAGTCCTAGCACAGCTGCTTCCTAGCAGTCTGCTTTCTCTTTTCCATTAGAAATGGAGACAGACTGCTATGTGTCCTTCAAGCTAAAGATCCTATTGAAAGTGCTGAGAAACCAGGTGATGGTGACCAGGGAAGAAGACAGGCCTACAGGAGGCTGCTTAGGAAACTTAGTGGAGCACTGGGAGCAGAGGGGGAAGCTTCTATGCATCTTCCAAAATTACCTCTAGAAAGAGGGAACCCCTAACTGTGGGAGTTTTGGTAACCAAAACTCCATCTTTTGTTTCATGGTGCTGTGTCATTCTTGTTTCATGATACTCTGATGCTCTTCTCAGTCACTTCCCTTGAATGGGGAAATAGTCATTTCCCAGAGTCTCACAAACTGTGGGTTAGAGGAAGCGCTCAGCTTCTCTACTCTGCTTTACCTGTTTGCTGCAGTAAGGGGAACTTGCAAGCTGCAAGGGTTAGATTAAAACTGTAATTAGCTTCTGACTTACCAGGACTGGTCTTAGAGCCCCTACGTGGTTGTATGGGGAAAGAAACTCATGTGCACTACAGTCAGATGTGGAATTGCAATGGCCCTTTGAGGAAGTTCATTGGAAACCATGAGCTTGACATACAAAGCTTTTGTTCTTTCGAGAGTTTGTGTCTTCAAGAGTGGCCAGTTGGAATTAGTCAAACATGCACAAATTCAGCAGGTTAGCAGCTTGCTTGAAGTCTGTCACTTGAGTGGAGGAGCTAATACTGCCCTTCCCAATTCCCTTTCTTCAGAGATACTTAGTCTGTTGCTAAAAACAACCTGATTGCAGAAGTTGCAGAACATTATTATGCACCACTGTAAAATAAACATTTGTGGGAAGTAGCTTTATGTAGAAGGAACAAAACAGATCTGACTTAGCTGAGTCAGAATGATGATCTGTAGTCTTCACGGTTGGGTAGACTCTTGACCCGGAGGGTCAGCTGCAGCTGAGCTAATGGCAGGAGGCTCCCAATTCAGATGCCGTCTTTTGGAAGGAGGAATATTACCCTTATTGAACTATCCACTAGGAATTACTGCTGAGGATTCAGAGCTGCCTTAGCAGGAGGCTGACACCTCGCTATGTATGCCCATGGTAGTCACGCTATAGGCACCCGACTGCCTGCTGGTTTACTGTGTTATTTCTGATAGCCTTGTGCTTCAATTGGGCAGGGGAGTGAGGGGAAAAAAATATCTGATCCTCAGCGCTGAACAGGCCCAGCTGGTTGCTAAGGAGCTTTTCAAGGCACGGCCTTTCACTGCCTAGAGGAATAAGCATTGTACTGGAGCTATATAGACACCCAGTTCAGCTCCTAATTTGAATGCTTGCTATTTAGACTGGAAGCATAACCACCTACAAATTGCATTAAGATCCACTGATACTAGTGAAGTGTTAAGATTTTTGGTTTATGGGGAACTGGGGGAGGGGTTTCCTTTACTGGGTGGAATAGGACTTTTAAATATTATCAAGCAGCATGGCTTCATTTGCATTCTTTCCCCAGTCACTTTTTTCTAATGAATTAATCATGCAACTGATGTCTTTGTGTTCTCAGAAACCTGAAGAGTTATTGCACAGTACAGATCTTCACACCTGAAGACTTTAGAAATGAAGCCACAATTGTTAATTGCGCATAGCCAGTTTGTACAGGAATTATTAAATCACCTACTAAAATGGAGAAATGAATCAAGTCTACTAAATCTGTTTGAGCTGCCATTGGACAGTCTGATGAATTTGCTATTCAGTTCAAATGATGTTTGGCCTTGGCAGTAAAGTGATATATCATGCAATTTGTTTAGTGGCATGTCACTTTGCCTGAAATGAAAGAGGGAAAATGAACATTTTCTTTAACGGACATAAATGTTATCTTAAAGGTGGCAGCAATATAGTTCCATGATGAAGATGCTCCTAGCAATAGCTGAATGTGTATCCCTTAAGTTGGCGTATCCGCGTTGCCTTTATGACTGCTACAAATAAACCAGCTATTCTGGCATCTTGTGGAAAAACTTCTGGGGAATCTGTTTTGATAACTTGTTCATCCAGTAGAAACCCTGATAATTAAATCTTTTGGCTTTATTTTGTGGTGGTGGGGGGGTGCTTTTTGGATGACTGCTTTCCACATGAGGCTGCTGCGAGTAGCCCACTCTTAGACTGTAGAGAAGTGAAATGCATGGCTGCGATCACAGCCAGTGGGAGGGTGAAGACTTGGGAACGTGTGTGGTGTTTTCTATCTCCTTGGATCCAGAGGGACAGATCGCATCGCTATCAAAAAATAGTCTGTTCTTCATGGAAGCGGTGGCACAAGTGCAGGGAGAAGGCAAGAGTAGTGGAAAAAGGATTAGTAAGGAAGGGGTGCTAAAACTGGTTGGAGTGCTGTGTCCCATGAGAGACAGACTTTGAGCAGGACCCAAAACAAAGCGCTGTCTCTAGTGGCTGAGGTGCTATGAAAGAAGAGTAAAAAGGCTCACGAGAGGTTGCCGTTCTGAGCCCTGGGTTGCCTGCGTGACTGTTGCGACAGCAGGCTTTCATAGAGTCTATCACTTCATTAATGCAGTTGCCAGTTAATGTAGTGGCAGTTGCCAATGCAAAAGGCTGAGGGTGGCAGATGTAAGCTGTAGTGTTGTTAGTGTCAAATAATGAGACCTACTTCAGGACCGCTGGGTAGAAGTCTTATGCCTTGATGCTCCACACCTTTGGTCACCTGAGGATGTGGCAGGCTTGCTGCTTGCATTGTTAGACCTTACAAAGTGCTGTGATGGGCATCTCACCTTTGTGCACCCTTTTCACTAGCAGTGCTTATACACTCCTTGTCTATCTTAAAGAAACAAACTGCCAAGAGAAGAATTTATTACCTTATATCGAATGGTGGACCAGGTTTGGTCAGGTAACTCATACTGAACACACAGCATTTAATTCAACATCATTCTATGGACAGGTACCAATAGCTATATTGCCATAATGCTTAAATGTATGCAAAAAAACCCCAAACTAGCAACCAACCCTGAATAAATATGTTTTTTTAAAAATGAGCAGCTAGAAGAGCAGAACCGTGCAGGCAGCGTGAGAACTTAACCTTTAAGTGGGTGTCAGACTTGAAAGATCAAAAAGTATAATCATGAGGAAGGACTAGTTTTGAAACTGTGAGATGTGCCTGAAGGATAAAGCAGTATGTAGCCTCACTAAATGGTAAAATGTATCAGATAATACGATGAGGCTCAGTTTACTGAAGATACTTCTTATATTGTGCCAGAAAGAGGAAGCCCACTGGAATGGATTAGTGAGCTAAACTCTCAAAATTTATCAAAAAGAGCTAAAGGGATGCTCAGTATAGCCATAATGAAGAAGTTTGCAAGAGATTACACACCTGTTTCCTACAAAGCCATACAGTGGATTCTCAAGTTCAAGTACCATGGTTAAGAACAAGCAAACAAAAACTACCAAAACCACCAAAAACCCCTGAACTCCTTCTCACCACCATCAGGAACAGCAAATACGCAGTAATTCTGAAAGATATACTCAAATGTAGACTAGTTATGATACTTGAATTAAAAAAATGTTGGCTCCTTAAGAATAGAAGATGGCAAACATAATTGCAGATTTGGGGGGGGGGGTGCCTCTCAGAATGACTCTTTAGCCAGTTTACTTGGTGTATTTTCTGGCAAGTAGGGATTAATATGGCATGCCTGAGAAGATAGCATAGCTTTCAAGTTACACATTTTTCGAGAAGTAAGGCTTTTTTAAGGGTTTGAGGATAAGGATAAACTGTGTTCTTGTATTTCCAAAAGGCTTTTGAAAAATCTGAAAATGAAGGCTCTTAAACTGGCATGTTACAGGACAAGAGGGAAGCTGCTTAAACTTTAGCCACAAGAGAACAAAACAGATATGCACTTAGCATCATAGTCTGTTTATTGAGATGGGTGACCAGAGCTGGGGTTTTTGGTTTATTTCTTTATGTTCTAAACAATTGCTTGGTGGTGATGATGATTTGGAGGATCATAAATGGATGATTTACCACATTAATATTACTATTTATATATTATGAGTTTACAGTTCCATGAGCATATAGAATATTTTGTGTTGTTTCTACATAGCAGTAAGCTAGTTCTAGGTAGCAAAAAAACCTTTAAAACTTACCCTACTAAGCTAATTTTACTGCCATAATAGAAAGGAGTCAGTCATATGCAAAGTGACTTTATGGAAGTAATTAGGCTCAATCTCATTAAGCATAAATATTTCCTTGTAGCTTTAAGACTGATTTTAAATTTCTCTTGAGGTTTCCCGAATACAAAAAGAATCAGGTAGGGATGGACTTTTGTCTTTTGCCTGAAGGCTCATAGCTCTAAAGAGCTTTTGGCACCTCTTTGATATCAAGAAAAAAGTCAAAAGCATACCTTTCTAATTAAATGGAGGTTAATATGAAAGAATACTTTCTAGAAGAAAAAAGGGGGAGTGCTCAAATCGGGATGAGATGGTAAATATCTGGCTGAAGTGTTACATGCAATTTAACTTGAATGTGTTTTAATTTAAATGGGTGCAATAGGTTTTGAAACACAGTTTCTGGTGTTAAGAACTCCTGAAGTTGACTTGGAGTTTCAGAACAAAGACATCCACTAATGCTACTTACTGTCCAGTGACATGGGAAGGGATGAAAATCATTGCTCAAACTGAATAAAGCAATTTCAATGGTATGCACGTATGCTATTGTGGGAATTGAAAGATGGAAGTAAAAACAGAGGTAATGTCTGAAATGTGTGTTCAGCTCAACAGATACTGGAAGCAAGGTTAAGGGGAAACAGCAAATGTTAGAGGCTTTGTGAAAAAAGGTGTATTACGTCTTGAGAAGTCTTTTTACCTGTAGCAATAACTGTTGTGAGAAAGTCAGCTGTTTTGCTCTGAGTCATAACTATTGTCAGAACGGACCAGCGGGATGCATTGCCTACAGGCATGCACGAAGCTTTAAACGCAACAAGTGACTGAAATCCAGGAATCTAATTCCAGCTCTGCTGGAGGAAATTTGGTACCATCTTGCTTTCCCTTTAGTTGAAACTTGGCTGCGTATAATGACGTCATATGCCTCATTTAACACGTGCCTGGCAGGTTTTGTGACTGGAACGCATCTTGTAATTTGGGAATGTAAGAGAACTCTGTTGTAGTCTGATAATGCATAGTTTTCACAAGTAGGATGTCACGCTACCATCTCTTTTTGAAAAATTTCAGCTTTTTGTATTGTGATTTTTTTTTTTTTGCCAATACTGTTTTGATAAATATTGATGAGAAAAACGTGGCAAGTTGCTCCTGAACTTATTAATGCAAATAGTTGTCAGTGGATGACTTTACTGCACCCAAAAAGAAGATCATCTACTTTTAGGGTCATATATTAAGTTATTAAGATGACAGACCTGTTCACAGAACTTACTTTACAGCATAATTATCATGAATAAACATTTTTGGCCTGAACCATACAGGATTAAGAGACTAAGTCCTCAGTCATCTTATTTAGGACTCAATGGGTATGAAGTAAAGGAAAATATTGACGAGCATTGGGCAAACATTTTTTTCCTTCCATTTTAAACAACAGTAGGTGGAGCTTTGTGTATCCCAGGTTGCCTTGAGCCATCAACTGCCTTAGTCCAAATTTTGGCAGCTCCACTCGTCTCAAGTTATCTGAGGAAGATGACGCACACAGTAAATGCATCTTAGATACTTGCACACGCTAGAAACAATGCTGAATGGGACAGCCCCATATTTAGAGGTTAAAACTTTTTTCTCTGGGATTCTAGTCTTAACGTGGAATTACCTGATTATAAGAAGTCCTGTCAAATTTAGCCTTTTTGTTTTAGTTTACGATGTCATCGCATAGCGAAAAGTAGATGAGCTTAGTAAAAGGAAGTACTGAGAAGGAAGCTTCAGGGCCTGCGGGTGGAGAAGGGAGAAGCTCTCTGAGCACTGGTCAGAGCTCTATGGACTGTAGGAGACCCTTCAAGATACACTGCTCTGTTAATGGATATCTGGAGTGAGTACCTCCTACTTACAGAAAAGCGTTTTAAGTAGTTAAAACCTCGGCTGTTCTGCATGGGTTTGTGTCAAAGCGTTTGGCTTCTTGTGGACAGCTCAGTATTGTAATATGAAATAGGAGACTATGAAAGCCTAATATTTTAAATACATGGGACACTCGATGCTTTCTGTAACGATGATTGCATTGTTTTTATTCTCTAGGGCTTTCCAGTATGTCTCAAAGTCTGGTGTTCCTTGAAAGTGTTCATAGGTTTTTCTGAAGTCCTTACTTGTTGGATCAGATTCTTTAGTTCTCTCACATCCAAGTTAAAATACCTTAAATTCAGAAAGCTTATGATTATTTTAAGCTTTTGAGAAAATGTTTTTTCCTACTCAGACTATTCTATACTGATCCTGTTTCTTAATCCATCTGTCACTTAAGTTGGAGTTGAGTTGCTTTGTGAGGGTGGAAAGGCCATGGCTTGGGCACGGCAGGGCAGTGCCGGCCTCTGTGGTTGCTTGATGGCATAAGACGATGTCTGCTGGCTTGCCGGGCACCTTGCAGAGGCTGTGGGGCGAGCGGCTTCGTAAGAGAAGGCCACATTCTTCATGCCGTAATAACTCGCCTTCAAGACTGTTAAACTTTCCTTACCTAAAATAGGAGGGAAATGGTGCGGGAATCCTTTGCGCAATCGCTGCTAATTTGTACTACCGAGTTGACTTTAAACTACTGAACTCCTAATTTGTTAGCTATCATTTCAACAAGAAATGAATTTGGGGTCTTAAAGAAACTACCGTTGCATGAAACTGCTACTACAGAAGTGTCAATCGCAGCAGGCAGCAGCAATCCTTTAGATTAAGTGCAACAAATACTGGTGTTTACATCCACTGTGGAGTTTAGGAACAGCAGCCAGGTTTTATTTCAGTTAGGTGAGTACATCTGCCTCCCAAGAGATTAAGCTTCAGAAAGAAGCCAGATTTATCTCTGAAAACTCGGCAAAGCTCGTGACCTTTGAATTTACTGTTTGCAACACAGGAGTTGTAATAAGGAAAACTTGTCATTACAACACCTTTGGGCACATTTAAGGCTGAAGGTGATGTATTAGACATTTTCTGTTGTGGAGTGTCTTCCTCAGTTCCTGCCCTCTCCCTATTAGCTGTTCAATCTACTTGCAACTGGAAAGCCTCTTCATAAGCTGAGCTCTCTGAGATGCTTGCACTAAAACAGCAGCATGCCGCTGAAACGATTTAACTCCTAATTGTTCAGTTAGGCACATTTGAACATACAGGGATAATGACCTGTAAATACTGTTCTGTATGAACTTTTTATTTTATTAGCATTCATCTGTATTTCTTGTGAAACAGCTGGTGAGTTTCTGCAACCTTTAAAGTAGGTATGAGGGTCTGTCTTTTAAAGCAAGAAAACTGACCCTCCAGTGCAGAAGACCAAACTTTTTTCAGTGTGATTCCCAGGTCACTTTCTCAGTTACAGTTACTTTCCATTACAATAACAACACAGACCGCCCCCCCCCCCCCCACCGAATGGC